>NC_092646.1:52961570-53139075 GCF_039555335.1 Amphiura filiformis | reverse complement strand
AAATTTTTGCAAAAATTTTTTCAAAATGGCGAAATGACGTATAATGCAATTTGAACACGAATTAGGCGAAATAGGCGAACACGAATTAGGCGAAATAGGGTATGCTTGAATTTTTTGCAAAAAAGTGCAAAAATTTTCCAATTTTTTTGTGTTTCCCTAGTAGAACTTATGATGTAGAACACATTAACAAGAAAAAAAATTGAAATTTTTGCAAAAATTTTTTTCAAAATGGCGAAATGACGTATAATGCAATTTGAACACGAATTAGGCGAAATAGGGTATGCTTGAATTTTTTAAAAAATGTGCAAAAATTTTCCAATTTTTTTGTGTTTCCCTAGTAGAACTTATGATGTAGAACACATTAACAAGAAAAAAATTGAAATTTTTGCAAAAATTTTTTCAAAATGGCGAAATGACGTATAATGAATTTTTTGCAAAAATGTGCAAAAAATTTTCCAATTTTTTTGTGTTTCCCTAGTAGAACTTATGATGTAGAACACATTAACAAGAAAAAAATTGAAATTTTTGCAAAATTTTTTCAAAATGGCGAAATGACGTATAATGCAATTTGAACACGAATTAGGCGAAATAGGGTATGCTTGAATTTTTAAAAAATGTGCAAAAATTTTCCAATTTTTTTGTGTTTCCTAGTAGAACTTATGATGTAGAACACATTAACAAGAAAAAAATTGAAATTTTTGCAAAAATTTATTTCAAAATGGCGAAATGACGTATAATGCAATTTGAACACGAATTAGGCGAAATAGGGTATGCTTGAATTTTTGCAAAAAAGTGCAAAAATTTTCCAATTTTTTTGTGTTTCCCTAGTAGAACTTATGATGTAGAACACATTAACAAGAAAAAAAAATTGAAATTTTTGCAAAAATTTTTTTTCAAAATGGCGAAATGACGTATAATGCAATTTGAACACGAATTAGGCGAAATAGGGTATGCTTGAATTTTTTGCAAAAAAAAGTGCAAAAATTTTCGATTTTTTTTGTGTTTTCCTAGTAGAACTTATGATGTAGAACACATTAACAAGAAAAAAATTGAAATTTTTGCAAAAATTTTTTTCAAAATGGCGAAATGACGTATAATGCAATTTGAACACGAATTAGGCGAAATAGGGTATGCTTGAATTTTTTGCAAAAAATGCAAAAATTTTCCAATTTTTTGTGTTTCCTAGTAGAACTTATGATGTAGAACACATTAACAAGAAAAAAATTGAAATTTTTGCAAAAATTTTTTTCAAAATGGCGAAATGACGTATAATGCAATTTGAACACGAATTAGGCGAAATAGGGTATGCTTGAATTTTTTGCAAAAATGTGCAAAAAAAATTTTCCAATTTTTTTGTGTTTCCCTAGTAGAACTTATGATGTAGAACACATTAACAAGAAAAAATTGAAATTTTTGCAAAAATTTTTTTCAAAATGGCGAAATGACGTATAATGCAATTTGAACACGAATTAGGCGAAATAGGGTATGCTTGAATTTTTTGCAAAAATGTGCAAAAATTTTCCAATTTTTTTGTGTTTCCTAGTAGAACTTATGATGTAGAACACATTAACAAGAAAAAAAATTGAAATTTTTGCAAAAATTTTTTTCAAAATGGCGAAATGACGTATAATGCAATTTGAACACGAATTAGGCGAAATAGGGTATGCTTGAATTTTTTGCAAAAATGTGCAAAAATTTTCCAATTTTTTTTTGTTTCCCTAGTAGAACTTATGATGTAGAACACATTAACAAGAAAAAAATTGAAATTTTTGCAAAAATTTTTTTCAAAATGGCGAAATGACGTATAATGCAATTTGAACACGAATTAGGCGAAATAGGGTATGCTTGAATTTTTGCAAAAAATGTGCAAAAATTTTCCAATTTTTTGTGTTTCCTAGTAGAACTTATGATGTAGAACACATTAACAAGAAAAAAAAATTGAAATTTTTGCAAAAATTTTTTCAAAATGGCGAAATGACGTATAATGCAATTTGAACACGAATTAGGCGAAATAGGGTATGCTTGAATTTTTTGCAAAAAAGTGCAAAAATTTTCCAATTTTTTTGTGTTTTCCTAGTAGAACTTATGATGTAGAACACATTAACAAGAAAAAAAAATTGAAATTTTTGCAAAAATTTTTTTTCAAAATGGCGAAATGACGTATAATGCAATTTGAACACGAATTAGGCGAAATAGGGTATGCTTGAATTTTTTGCAAAAATGTGCAAAAATTTTCCAATTTTTTTGTGTTTCCTAGTAGAACTTATGATGTAGAACACATTAACAAAAAAAAAAAAAATTGAAATTTTTGCAAAATTTTTTTTCAAAATGGCGAAATGACGTATAATGCAATTTGAACACGAATTAGGCGAAATAGGGTATGCTTGAATTTTTTGCAAAAAAGCAAAAAATTCCAATTTTTTGTGTTTCCCTAGTAGAACTTATGATGTAGAACACATTAACAAGAAAAAAAATTGAAATTTTTGCAAAAATTTTTTTCAAAATGGCGAAATGACGTATAATGCAATTTGAACACGAATTAGGCGAAATAGGGTATGCTTGAATTTTTGCAAAAAATGTGCAAACATTTTCCAATTTTTTGTGTTTCCCTAGTAGAACTTATGATGTAGAACACATTAACAAGAAAAAAAATTGAAATTTTTGCAAAAATTTTTTCAAAATGGCGAAATGACGTATAATGCAATTTGAACACGAATTAGGCGAAATAGGGTATGCTTGAATTTTTTGCAAAAATGTGCAAAAATTTTCCAATTTTTTTGTGTTTCCCTAGTAGAACTTATGATGTAGAACACATTAACAAGAAAAAAAAATGAAATTTTTGCAAAATTTTTTTTCAAAATGGCGAAATGACGTATAATGCAATTTGAACACGAATTAGGCGAAATAGGGGATGCTTGAATTTTTTGCAAAAATGTGCAAAAATTTTCTAATTTTTTGTGTTTCCCTAGTAGAACTTATGATGTAGAACACATTAACAAGAAAAAAATTGAAATTTTTGCAAAAATTTTTTTCAAAATGGCGAAATGACGTATAATGCAATTTGAACACGAATTAGGCGAAATAGGGTATGCTTGAATTTTTTTGCAAAAAAGTGCAAAAATTTTCCAATTTTTTTGTGTTTCCCTAGTAGAACTTATGATGTAGAACACATTAACAAGAAAAAAAAAAAATTGAAATTTTTGCAAAAATTTTTTTCAAAATGGCGAAATGACGTATAATGCAATTTGAACACGAATTAGGCGAAATAGGGTATGCTTGAATTTTTTGCAAAAAAAAAAAATTTTCCAATTTTTTGTGTTTCCTAGTAGAACTTATGATGTAGAACACATTAACAAGAAAAAAAAATTGAAATTTTGCAAAAATTTTTTCAAAATGGCGAAATGACGTATAATGCAATTTGAACACGAATTAGGCGAAATAGGGTATGCTTGAATTTTTTGCAAAAAATGTGCAAAAAATTTTCCAATTTTTTTGTGTTTCCCTAGTAGAACTTATGATGTAGAACACATTAACAAGAAAAAAATTGAAATTTTTGCAAAAATTTTTTCAAAATGGCGAAATGACGTATAATGCAATTTGAACACGAATTAGGCGAAATAGGGTATGCTTGAATTTTTGCAAAAAAGTGCAAAAATTTTCCAATTTTTTGTGTTTCCTAGTAGAACTTATGATGTAGAACACATTAACAAGAAAAAAAAAATTGAAATTTTTGCAAAAATTTTTTCAAAATGGCGAAATGACGTATAATGCAATTTGAACACGAATTAGGCGAAATAGGGTATGCTTGAATTTTTTGCAAAAAAGTGCAAAAATTTTCCAATTTTTTTGTGTTTCCCTAGTAGAACTTATGATGTAGAACACATTAACAAGAAAAAAAAAAAATTGAAATTTTGCAAAAATTTTTTTCAAAATGGCGAAATGACGTATAATGCAATTTGAACACGAATTAGGCGAAATAGGGTATGCTTGAATTTTTTGCAAAAATGTGCAAAAATTTTCCAATTTTTTTGTGTTTCCCTAGTAGAACTTATGATGTAGAACACATTAACAAAAAAAAAAATTGAAATTTTTGCAAATTTTTTTTTCAAAATGGCGAAATGACGTATAATGCAATTTGAACACGAATTAGGCGAAATAGGGTATGCTTGAATTTTTTTTAAAAATGTGCAAAAATTTTCCAATTTTTTTTTGTTTCCTAGTAGAACTTATGATGTAGAACACATTAACAAGAAAAAAAATTTGAAATTTTTGCAAAAATTTTTTCAAAATGGCGAAATGACGTATAATGCAATTTGAACACGAATTAGGCGAAATAGGGTATGCTTGAATTTTTGCAAAAAAATGCAAAAATTTTCCAATTTTTTTGTGTTTCCCTAGTAGAACTTATGATGTAGAACACATTAACAAGAAAAAAAATTTAAATTTTTGAAAATTTTTTTTCAAAATGGCGAAATGACGTATAATGCAATTTGAACACGAATTAGGCGAAATAGGGTATGCTTGAATTTTTGCAAAAAAGTGCAAAAATTTTCCAATTTTTTTGTGTTTCCCTAGTAGAACTTATGATGTAGAACACATTAACAAGAAAAAAAAAAAAAATGAAATTTTTGCAAAAATTTTTTTCAAAATGGCGAAATGACGTATAATGCAATTTGAACACGAATTAGGCGAAATAGGGTATGCTTGAATTTTTTTGCAAAAAAAGTGCAAAAATTTTCCAATTTTTTTGTGTTTCCCTAGTAGAACTTATGATGTAGAACACATTAACAAGAAAAAAATTGAAATTTTTGCAAAAATTTTTTCAAAATGGCGAAATGACGTATAATGCAATTTGAACACGAATTAGGCGAAATAGGGTATGCTTGAATTTTTTGCAAAAATGTGCAAAAATTTTCCAGTTTTTTTGTGTTTCCCTAGTAGAACTTATGATGTAGAACACATTCAAAAAAAAAAATTGAAATTTTTGCAAAAATTTTTTCAAAATGGCGAAATGACGTATAATGCAATTTGAACACGAATTAGGCGAAATAGGGTATGCTTGAATTTTTTGCAAAAAAAGTGCAAAAATTTTCCAATTTTTTTGTGTTTACCTAGTAGAACTTATGATGTAGAACACATTAACAAGAAAAAAAAAAATTGAAATTTTTGCAAAAATTTTTTTCAAAATGGCGAAATGACGTATAATGCAATTTGAACACGAATTAGGCGAAATAGGGTATGCTTGAATTTTTTGCAAAAATGTGCAAAAATTTTCCAATTTTTTTTTGTTTCCCTAGTAGAACTTATGATGTAGAACACATTAACAAGAAAAAAAAAAATGAAATTTTTGCAAAATTTTTTTTCAAAATGGCGAAATGACGTATAATGCAATTTGAACACGAATTAGGCGAAATAGGGTATGCTTGAATTTTTTGCAAAAATGCGCAAAAATTTTCCAGTTTTTTTGTGTTTCCCTGGTAGAACTTAGGATGTAGAACACATTAACAAGAAAAAAAATTGAAATTTTTGCAAAAATTTTTTTCAAAATGGCGAAATGACGTATAATGCAATTTGAACACGAATTAGGCGAAATAGGGTATGCTTGAATTTTTTTTTAAAAATATGCAAACATTTCCCAATCTTTTTGTGGTTCACTAGTAGAACTTATGATGTAGAACACATTAACAAGAAAAAAAAAATTGAAATTTTGCAAAATTTTTTCAAAATGGCGAAATGACGTATAATGCAATTTGAACACGAATTAGGCGAAATAGGGTATGCTTGAATTTTTTGCAAAAATGTGCAAAAATTTTCCAATTTTTTTGTGTTTCCTAGTAGAACTTATGATGTAGAACACATTAACAAGAAAAAAATTGAAATTTTTGCAAAAATTTTTTTCAAAATGGCGAAATGACGTATAATGCAATTTGAACACGAATTAGGCGAAATAGGGTATGCTTGAATTTTTTGCAAAAAAATGTGCAAAAATTTTCTTTTTGTGTTTCCTAGTAGAACTTATGATGTAGAACACATTAACAAGAAAAAAAAAAATTGAAATTTTTGCAAAAATTTTTTTCAAAATGGCGAAATGACGTATAATGCAATTTGAACACGAATTAGGCGAAATAGGGTATGCTTGAATTTTTGCAAAAATTTTTTTGTGTTTCCCTAGTAGAACTTATGATGTAGAACACATTAACAAGAAAAAAAAAAATTGAAATTTTTGCAAAAATTTTTTCAAAATGGCGAAATGACGTATAATGCAATTTGAACACGAATTAGGCGAAATAGGGTATGCTTGAATTTTTTGCAAAAAAAAGTGCAAAAATTTTCCAATTTTTTTGTGTTTTCCTAGTAGAACTTATGATGTAGAACACATTAACAAGAAAAAAATTGAAATTTTTGCAAAATTTTTTTTCAAAATGGCGAAATGACGTATAATGCAATTTGAACACGAATTAGGCGAAATAGGGTATGCTTGATTTTTTTTCAAAAAAAAATGCAAAAATTTTCCAATTTTTTTGTGTTTCCTAGTAGAACTTATGATGTAGAACACATTAACAAGAAAAAAAATTGAAATTTTTGCAAAATTTTTTTTCAAAATGGCGAAATGACGTATAATGCAATTTGAACACGAATTAGGCGAAATAGGGTATGCTTGAATTTTTTGCAAAAAAGTGCAAAAATTTTCCAATTTTTTTGTGTTTCCCTAGTAGAACTTATGATGTAGAACACATTAACAAGAAAAAAAAAAATTGAAATTTTTGCAAAATCTTTTTTCAAAATGGCGAAATGACGTATAATGCAATTTGAACACGAATTAGGCGAAATAGGGTATGCTTGAATTTCGTTGCAAAAAAGTGCAAAGATCTCCAAGTTTTCTTTTGTATCCTAGTAGAACTTATGATGTAGAACACATTAACAAGAAAAAAAAATTGAAATTTTTGCAAAAATTTTTTCAAAATGGCGAAATGACGTATAATGCAATTTGAACACGAATTAGGCGAAATAGGGTATGCTTGAATTTTTGCAAAAAAGTGCAAAAATTTTCCAATTTTTTTGTGTTTCCCTAGTAGAACTTATGATGTAGAACACATTAACAAGAAAAAAATTGAAATTTTTGCAAAAATTTTTTCAAAATGGCGAAATGACGTATAATGCAATTTGAACACGAATTAGGCGAAATAGGGTATGCTTGAATTTTTGCAAAAAAATGTGCAAAAATTTTCCAATTTTTTTGAGTTTCCCTAGTAGAACTTATGATGTAGAACACATTAACAAGAAAAAAAAAAATTGAAATTTTTGCAAAATTTTTTTCAAAATGGCGAAATGACGTATAATGCAATTTGAACACGAATTAGGCGAAATAGGGTATGCTTGAATTTTTTGCAAAAATGTGCAAAAATTTTACAAATTTTTTGTGTTTCCCTAGTAGAACTTATGATGTAGAACACATTAACAAGAAGAAAAAAAATTGAAATTTTTGCAAAAATTTTTTTTCAAAATGGCGAAATGACGTATAATGCAATTTGAACACGAATTAGGCGAAATAGGGTATGCTTGAATTTTTTGCAAAAAACGTGCAAAAATTTTCAAATTTTTTTGTGTTTCCCTAGTAGAACTTATGATGTAGAACACATTAACAAGAAAAAAATTGAAATTTTTCAAAATGGCGAAATGACGTATAATGCAATTTGAACACGAATTAGGCGAAATAGGGTATGCTTGAATTTTTTGCAAAAAATGTGCAAAAATTTTCCAATTATTTGTGTTTCCCTAGTAGAACTTATGATGTAGAACACATTAACAAGAAAAAAAAAAATTGAAATTTTTGCAAAAATTTTTTCAAAATGGCGAAATGACGTATAATGCAATTTGAACACGAATTAGGCGAAATAGGGTATGCTTGAATTTTTTGCAAAAATTTTCCAATTTTTTTGTGTTTCCCTAGTAGAACTTATGATGTAGAACACATTAACAAGAAAAAAAAAAATTGAAATTTTGCAAAAATTGTTTTCAAAATGGCGAAATGACGTATAATGCAATTTGAACACGAATTAGGCGAAATAGGGTATGCTTGAATTTTTTGCAAAAAAGTGCAAAAATTTTCCAATTTTTTTGTGTTTCCCTAGTAGAACTTATGATGTAGAACACATTAACAAGAAAAAAAAATTGAAATTTTTGCAAAATTTTTTTCAAAATGGCGAAATGACGTATAATGCAATTTGAACACGAATTAGGCGAAATAGGGTATGCTTGAATTTTTTGCAAAAAAAAAAAATTTTCCAATTTTTTGTGTTTCCTAGTAGAACTTATGATGTAGAACACATTAACAAGAAAAAAAAAAATTGAAATTTTTGCAAAAATTTTTTCAAAATGGCGAAATGACGTATAATGCAATTTGAACACGAATTAGGCGAAATAGGGTATGCTTGAATTTTTTGCAAAATGTGCAAAAATTTTCCAATTTTTTTGTGTTTCCCTAGTAGAACTTATGATGTAGAACACATTAACAAGAAAAAAATTGAAATTTTTGCAAAAATTTTTTTCAAAATGGCGAAATGACGTATAATGCAATTTGAACACGAATTAGGCGAAATAGGGTATGCTTGAATTTTTTGCAAAAAAGTGCAAAAATTTTCCAATTTTTTTGTGTTTCCCTAGTAGAACTTATGATGTAGAACACATTAACAAGAAAAAAATTGAAATTTTTGCAAATTTTTTTTTTTCAAAATGGCGAAATGACGTATAATGCAATTTGAACACGAATTAGGCGAAATAGGGTATGCTTGAATTTTTTGCAAAAAAGTGCAAAAATTTTCCAATTTTTTTGTGTTTTCCTAGTAGAACTTATGATGTAGAACACATTAAAAAAAAAAAAAAATTGAAATTTTTGCAAAAATTTTTTCAAAATGGCGAAATGACGTATAATGCAATTTGAACACGAATTAGGCGAAATAGGGTATGCTTGAATTTTTGCAAAAAAAGTGCAAAAATTTTCCAATTTTTTTGTGTTTCCCTAGTAGAACTTATGATGTAGAACACATTAACAAGAAAAAAAAATTGAAATTTTTGCAAAAATTTTTTTCAAAATGGCGAAATGACGTATAATGCAATTTGAACACGAATTAGGCGAAATAGGGTATGCTTGAATTTTTTGCAAAAAAAGTGCAAAAATTTTCCAATTTTTTTGTGTTTCCCTAGTAGAACTTATGATGTAGAACACATTAACAAGAAAAAAAAATTGAAATTTTTGCAAAAATTTTTTCAAAATGGCGAAATGACGTATAATGCAATTTGAACACGAATTAGGCGAAATAGGGTATGCTTGAATTTTTTGCAAAAAATGTGCAAAAATTTTCCAATTTTTTTGTGTTTCCCTAGTAGAACTTATGATGTAGAACACATTAACAAGAAAAAAAAAAATTGAAATTTTTGCAAAAATTTTTTTCAAAATGGCGAAATGACGTATAATGCAATTTGAACACGAATTAGGCGAAATAGGGTATGCTTGAATTTTTTGCAAAAAAGTGCAAATTTTCCAATTTTTTTGTGTTTCCCTAGTAGGAACTTATGATGTAGAACACATTAACAAGAAAAAAAAAAATTGAAATTGTTGCAAAAAATTTTTTCAAAATGGCGAAATGACGTATAATGCAATTTGAACACGAATTAGGCGAAATAGGGTATGCTTGAATTTTTTGCAAAAATGTGCAAAAATTTTCCAATTTTTTTGTGTTTCCCTAGTAGAACTTATGATGTAGAACACATTAACAAGAAAAAAATTGAAATTTTTGCAAAAATTTTTTTCAAAATGGCGAAATGACGTATAATGCAATTTGAACACGAATTAGGCGAAATAGGGTATGCTTGAATTTTTGCAACAAAAAAGTGCAAACAATATCGATTTTTTTTGTGTTTCCCTAGTAGAACTTATGATGTAGAACACATTAACAAGAAAAAAAAAAATTGAAATTTTTGCAAAAATTTTTTTCAAAATGGCGAAATGACGTATAATGCAATTTGAACACGAATTAGGCGAAATAGGGTATGCTTGAATTTTTTTGCAAAAAAGTGCAAAAATTTTCCAATTTTTTTGTGTTTCCCTAGTAGAACTTATGATGTAGAACACATTAACAAGAAAAAAAATTGAAATTTTTGCAAAAATTTTTTTCAAAATGGCGAAATGACGTATAATGCAATTTGAACACGAATTAGGCGAAATAGGGTATGCTTGAATTTTTTGCAAAAAAGTGCAAAAATTTTCCAATTTTTTTGTGTTTCCCTAGTAGAACTTATGATGTAGAACACATTAACAAGAAAAAAAATTGAAATTTTTGCAAAAATTTTTTTCAAAATGGCGAAATGACGTATAATGCAATTTGAACACGAATTAGGCGAAATAGGGTATGCTTGAATTTTTTGAAAAAAAGTGCAAAAATTTTCCAATTTTTTTGTGTTTCCCTAGTAGAACTTATGATGTAGAACACATTAACAAGAAAAAAATTGAAATTTTTGCAAAATTTTTTTCAAAATGGCGAAATGACGTATAATGCAATTTGAACACGAATTAGGCGAAATAGGGTATGCTTGAATTTTTGCAAAAAAAGTGCAAAAATTTTCCAATTTTTTTGTGTTTCCCTAGTAGAACTTATGATGTAGAACACATTAACAAGAAAAAAAAAAATTGAAATTTTTGCAAAAATTTTTTTCAAAATGGCGAAATGACGTATAATGCAATTTGAACACGAATTAGGCGAAATAGGGTATGCTTGAATTTTTTGCAAAAAAGTGCAAAAATTTTCCAATTTTTTTGTGTTTCCCTAGTAGAACTTATGATGTAGAACACATTAACAAGAAAAAAATTGAAATTTTTGCAAAATTTTTTTCAAAATGGCGAAATGACGTATAATGCAATTTGAACACGAATTAGGCGAAATAGGGTATGCTTGAATTTTTTGCAAAAAAGTGCAAAAATTTTCCAATTTTTTTGTGTTTCCCTAGTAGAACTTATGATGTAGAACACATTAACAAGAAAAAAAAAAATTGAAATTTTTGCAAAATTTTTTTTCAATGGCGAAATGACGTATAATGCAATTTGAACACGAGTTAGGCGAAATAGGGTATGCGTGAATTTTTGCAAAAAAAGTGCAAAAATTTTCCAATTTTTTTTTGTGTTTTCCTAGTAGAACTTATGATGTAGAACACATTAACAAGAAAAAAAAATTGAAATTTTGCAAAATTTTTTCAAAATGGCGAAATGACGTATAATGCAATTTGAACACGAATTAGGCGAAATAGGGTATGCTTGAATTTTTTGCAAAAAGTGCAAAAATTTTCCAATTTTTGTTTGTTTCACTAGTAGAACTTATGATGTAGAACACATTAACAAGAAAAAAAAAATTGAAATTTTTGCAAAAATTTTTTTCAAAATGGCGAAATGACGTATAATGCAATTTGAACACGAATTAGGCGAAATAGGGTATGCTTGAATTTTTTGCAAAAAAAGTGCAAAAATTTTCCAATTTTTTTGTGTTTTCCTAGTAGAACTTATGATGTAGAACACATTAACATGGAAGGACATTAATTGATTTTTGCAAAATTTTTTTCAAAATGGCGAAATGACGTATAATGCAATTTGAACACGAATTAGGCGAAATAGGGTATGCTTGAATTTTTTGCAAAAAAAATGCAAAAATTTTCAAATTTTTTTGTTGTTTTCCAAGTAGAACTTATGATGTAGAACACATTAACAAGAAAAAAAAATTGAAATTTTTGCAAAAATTTTTTCAAAATGGCGAAATGACGTATAATGCAATTTGAACACGAATTAGGCGAAATAGGGTATGCTTGAATTTTTGCAAAAATGTGCAAAAATTTTCCAATTTTTTTGTGTTTCCCTAGTAGAACTTATGATGTAGAACACATTAACAAGAAAAAAAAATTGAAATTTTTGCTAATTTTTTTTCCAAAATGGCGAAATGACGTATAATGCAATTTGAACACGAATTAGGCGAAATAGGGTATGCTTGAATTTTTTGCAAAAAAAGTGCAAAAATTTTCCAATTTTTTTGTGTTTCCCTAGTAGAACTTATGATGTAGAACACATTAACAAGAAAAAAAAATTGAAATTTTTGCAAAAATTTTTTCAAAATGGCGAAATGACGTATAATGCAATTTGAACACGAATTAGGCGAAATAGGGTATGCTTGAATTTTTTGCAAAAATGTGCAAAAATTTTCCAATTTTTTTGTGTTTTCCTAGTAGAACTTATGATGTAGAACACATTAACAAGAAAAAAAATTGAAATTTTTGCAAAAATTTTTTCAAAATGGCGAAATGACGTATAATGCAATTTGAACACGAATTAGGCGAAATAGGGTATGCTTGAATTTTTTGCAAAAATGTGCAAAAATTTTCCAATTTTTTTTTTGTTTCCCTAGTAGAACTTATGATGTAGAACACATTAACAAGAAAAAAAAATTGAAATTTTTGCAAAAATTTTTTTCAAAATGGCGAAATGACGTATAATGCAATTTGAACACGAATTAGGCGAAATAGGGTATGCTTGAATTTTTTGCAAAAAAGTGCAAAAAATTTTCCAATTTTTTTGTGTTTCTCTAGTAGAACTTATGATGTAGAACACATTAACAAGAAAAAAAAAATGAAATTTTTGCAAAAATTTATTTCAAAATGGCGAAATGACGTATAATGCAATTTGAACACGAATTAGGCGAAATAGGGTATGCTTGAATTTTTTGCAAAAATGTGCAAAAATTTTCCAGTTTTTTTGTGTTTCCCTAGTAGAACTTATGATGTAGAACACATTAACAAGAAAAAAAATTGAAATTTTTGCAAAAATTTTTTCAAAATGGCGAAATGACGTATAATGCAATTTGAACACGAATTAGGCGAAATAGGGTATGCTTGAATTTTTTGCAAAAAAGTGCAAAAATTTTCCAATTTTTTTGTGTTTTCCTAGTAGAACTTATGATGTAGAACACATTAACAAGAAAAAAAAAAAAAATGAAATTTTTGCAAAAATTTTTTTCAAAATGGCGAAATGACGTATAATGCAATTTGAACACGAATTAGGCGAAATAGGGTATGCTTGAATTTTTTGCAAAAAAGTGCAAAAATTTTCCAATTTTTTTGTGTTTTCCTAGTAGAACTTATGATGTAGAACACATTAACAAGAAAAAAAAATTGAAATTTTTGCAAAAATTTTTTTCAAAATGGCGAAATGACGTATAATGCAATTTGAACACGAATTAGGCGAAATAGGGTATGCTTGAATTTTTTGCAAAAAAGCAAAAATTTTCCAATTTTTTGTGTTTCCTAGTAGAACTTATGATGTAGAACACATTAACAAGAAAAAAAAAAAATTGAAATTTTTGCAAAAATTTTTTTCAAAATGGCGAAATGACGTATAATGCAATTTGAACACGAATTAGGCGAAATAGGGTATGCTTGAATTTTTTTTTTTTTTTTTGCAAAAAAAATTTCCAATTTTTTTTTTTGTTTCCCTAGTAGAACTTATGATGTAGAACACATTAACAAGAAAAAAAAATTGAAATTTTTGCAAAAATTTTTTTCAAAATGGCGAAATGACGTATAATGCAATTTGAACACGAATTAGGCGAAATAGGTATGCTTGAATTTTTTGCAAAAAAGTGCAAAAATTTTCCAATTTTTTTGTGTTTTCCTAGTAGAACTTATGATGTAGAACACATTAACAAAAAAAAAAAAAATTGAAATTTTTGCAAAAATTTTTTCAAAATGGCGAAATGACGTATAATGCAATTTGAACACGAATTAGGCGAAATAGGGTATGCTTGAATTTTTGCAAAAAATGTGCAAAAATTTTCCAATTTTTTGTGTTTCCTAGTAGAACTTATGATGTAGAACACATTAACAAGAAAAAAATTGAAATTTTTGCAAAATTTTTTTTCAAAATGGCGAAATGACGTATAATGCAATTTGAACACGAATTAGGCGAAATAGGGTATGCTTGAATTTTTTTTTAAAAAAAAAGTGCAAAAATTTTCAAATTTTTTTGTGTTTCCCTAGTAGAACTTATGATGTAGAACACATTAACAAAAAAAAAAAAAATTGAAATTTTTGCAAAAATTTTTTTCAAAATGGCGAAATGACGTATAATGCAATTTGAACACGAATTAGGCGAAATAGGGTATGCTTGAATTTTTTGCAAAAAAGTGCAAAAATTTTCCAATTTTTTTGTGTTTCCCTAGTAGAACTTATGATGTAGAACACATTAACAAGAAAAAAATTGAAATTTTTGCAAAAATTTTTTCAAAATGGCGAAATGACGTATAATGCAATTTGAACACGAATTAGGCGAAATAGGGTATGCTTGAATTTTTTGCAAAAAAGTGCAAAAATTTTCCAATTTTTTTGTGTTTCCCTAGTAGAACTTATGATGTAGAACACATTAACAAGAAAAAAAATTGAAATTTTTGCAAAAATTTTTTTTCAAAATGGCGAAATGACGTATAATGCAATTTGAACACGAATTAGGCGAAATAGGGTATGCTTGAATTTTTTGCAAAAATGTGCAAAAATTTTCCAATTTTTTTGTGTTTTCCCTAGTAGAACTTATGATGTAGAACACATTAACAAGAAAAAAATTGAAATTTTTGCAAAAATTTTTTCAAAATGGCGAAATGACGTATAATGCAATTTGAACACGAATTAGGCGAAATAGGGTATGCTTGAATTTTTTGCAAAAATGTGCAAAAAAATTTCCAATTTTTTTGTGTTTCCCTAGTAGAACTTATGATGTAGAACACATTAACAAGAAAAAAATTGAAATTTTTGCAAAATTTTTTCAAAATGGCGAAATGACGTATAATGCAATTTGAACACGAATTAGGCGAAATAGGGTATGCTTGAATTTTTTGCAAAAATGTGCAAAAATTTTCCAATTTTTTTGTGTTTCCCTAGTAGAACTTATGATGTAGAACACATTAACAAGAAAAAAAAATTGAAATTTTTGCCAAAAATTTTTTCAAAATGGCGAAATGACGTATAATGCAATTTGAACACGAATTAGGCGAAATAGGGTATGCTTGAATTTTTTGCAAAAAAGTGCAAAAAAAATTTTCCAATTTTTTTGTGTTTTCCTAGTAGAACTTATGATGTAGAACACATTAACAAGAAAAAAAAATTGAAATTTTGCAAAAATTTTTTTCAAAATGGCGAAATGACGTATAATGCAATTTGAACACGAATTAGGCGAAATAGGGTATGCTTGAATTTTTGCAAAAAAGTGCAAAAATTTTCCAATATTTTTGTGAATTCCTAGTAGAACTTATGATGTAGAACAAATAAAAAAAAAAAAAAATTGAAATTTTTGCAAAAATTTTTTCAAAATGGCGAAATGACGTATAATGCAATTTGAACACGAATTAGGCGAAATAGGGTATGCTTGAATTTTTTGCAAAAAAGTGCAAAAATTTTCCAATTTTTTTGTGTTTCCCTAGTAGAACTTATGATGTAGAACACATTAACAAGAAAAAAAAATTGAAATTTTTGCAAACATTCATTTCAAAATGGCGAAATGACGTATAATGCAATTTGAACACGAATTAGGCGAAATAGGGTATGCTTGAATTTTTTTTTAAAATGTGCAAAAATTTTCCAATTTTTATGTGTTTCCCTAGTAGAACTTATGATGTAGAACACATTAACAAGAAAAAAAAAAATTGAAATTTTTGCAAAAATTTTTTCAAAATGGCGAAATGACGTATAATGCAATTTGAACACGAATTAGGCGAAATAGGGTATGCTTGAATTTTTTGTAAAAAAGTGCAAAAATTTTCCAATTTTTTTTTTTGTTTCCCTAGTAGAACTTATGATGTAGAACACATTAACAAGAAAAAAATTGAAATTTTTGCAAAAATTTTTTTCAAAATGGCGAAATGACGTATAATGCAATTTGAACACGAATTAGGCGAAATAGGGTATGCTTGAATTTTTGCAAAAAAAATGCAAAAATTTTCCAATTTTTTGTGTTTCCCTAGTAGAACTTATGATGTAGAACACATTAACAAGAAAAAAAAAATTGAAATTTTTGCAAAAATTTTTTCAAAATGGCGAAATGACGTATAATGCAATTTGAACACGAATTAGGCGAAATAGGGTATGCTTGAATTTTTTGCAAAAATGTGCAAAAATTTTCCAATTTTTTTTTTGTGTTTCCCTAGTAGAACTTATGATGTAGAACACATTAACAAGAAAAAAAAATTGAAATTTTGCAAAAAATTTTTTCAAAATGGCGAAATGACGTATAATGCAATTTGAACACGAATTAGGCGAAATAGGGTATGCTTGAATTTTTTGCAAAAACGTGCAAAAATGTTCCAATTTTTTGTGTTTCCCTAGTAGAACTTATGATGTAGAACACATTAACAAGAAAAAAAAAAAATTGAAATTTTTGCAAATTTTTTTCAAAATGGCGAAATGACGTATAATGCAATTTGAACACGAATTAGGCGAAATAGGGTATGCTTGAATTTTTTGCAAAAAAAGTGCAAAAATTTTCCAATTTTTTTGTGTTTCCCTAGTAGAACTTATGATGTAGAACACATTAACAAGAAAAAAAAAATTGAAATTTTTGCAAAAATTTTTTTTCAAAATGGCGAAATGACGTATAATGCAATTTGAACACGAATTAGGCGAAATAGGGTATGCTTGAATTTTTTTTTAAAAACTTTCGCAAAAATTTTCCAATTTTTTTGTGTTTCCCTAGTAGAACTTATGATGTAGAACACATTAACAAGAAAAAAATTGAAATTTTTGCAAAAATTTTTTTTTAAAATGGCGAAATGACGTATAATGCAATTTGAACACGAATTAGGCGAAATAGGGTATGCTTGAATTTTTTGCAAAAATGTGCAAAAATTTTCCAATTTTTTTGTGTTTTCCTAGTAGAACTTATGATGTAGAACACATTAACAAGAAAAAAATTGAAATTTTTGCAAAAATTTTTTTCAAAATGGCGAAATGACGTATAATGCAATTTGAACACGAATTAGGCGAAATAGGGTATGCTTGAATTTTTTGCAAAAAAAAAATGTGAAAGAGTAGACCCAGGTGGTTGTGGTTCCTAGTAGAACTTATGATGTAGAACACATTAACAAGAAAAAAAAAAATTGAAATTTTTGCAAAAATTTTTTTCAAAATGGCGAAATGACGTATAATGCAATTTGAACACGAATTAGGCGAAATAGGGCTTGAATTTTTGCAAAAAAGCAAAAATTTTCCAATTTTTTTGTGTTTCCCTAGTAGAACTTATGATGTAGAACACATTAACAAGAAAAAAAAATTGAAATTTTTGCAAAAATTTTTTCAAAATGGCGAAATGACGTATAATGCAATTTGAACACGAATTAGGCGAAATAGGGTATGCTTGAATTTTTTGCAAAAAAGTGCAAAAATTTTCCAATTTTTTTGTGTTTCCCTAGTAGAACTTATGATGTAGAACACATTAACAAGAAAAAAAAAAAATTGAAATTTTGCAAAAATTTTTTCAAAATGGCGAAATGACGTATAATGCAATTTGAACACGAATTAGGCGAAATAGGGTATGCTTGAATTTTTTGCATAAATGTACAAAAATTTTCCAATTTTTTTGTGTTTTCCTAGTAGAACTTATGATGTAGAACACATTAACAAGAAAAAAAAAAATTGAAATTTTTGCGTATTTTTTTACAAAATGGCGAAATGACGTATAATGCAATTTGAACACGAATTAGGCGAAATAGGGTATGCTTGAATTTTTTGCAAAAATTTTCAAAAATTTTCCAATTTTTTGTGTTTCCCTAGTAGAACTTATGATGTAGAACACATTAACAAGAAAAAAAATTGAAATTTTTGCAAAAATTTTTTTCAAAATGGCGAAATGACGTATAATGCAATTTGAACACGAATTAGGCGAAATAGGGTATGCTTGAATTTTTGCAAAAAAAGTGCAAAAATTTTCCAATTTTTTTGTGTTTCCTAGTAGAACTTATGATGTAGAACACATTAACAAGAAAAAAATTGAAATTTTTGCAAAATTTTTTTCAAAATGGCGAAATGACGTATAATGCAATTTGAACACGAATTAGGCGAAATAGGGTATGCTTGAATTTTTTGCAAAAAAGTGCAAAAATTTTCCAATTTTTTTGTGTTTCCCTAGTAGAACTTATGATGTAGAACACATTAACAAGAAAAAAAAAATTGAAATTTTTGCAAAAATTTTTTTAAAAAAATGGCGAAATGACGTATAATGCAATTTGAACACGAATTAGGCGAAATAGGGTATGCTTGAATTTTTTGCAAAAAAGTGCAAAAATTTTCCAATTTTTTTGTGTTTCCTAGTAGAACTTATGATGTAGAACACATTAACAAGAAAAAAAATTGAAATTTTTGCAAAAAATTTTTTCAAAATGGCGAAATGACGTATAATGCAATTTGAACACGAATTAGGCGAAATAGGGTATGCTTGAATTTTTTTTTAAAAAAAAGTGCAAAAATTTTCCAATTTTTTTGTGTTTCCCTAGTAGAACTTATGATGTAGAACACATTAACAAAAAAAAAAAATTGAAATTTTTTGCAAAATTTTTTTCAAAATGGCGAAATGACGTATAATGCAATTTGAACACGAATTAGGCGAAATAGGGTATGCTTGAATTTTTTGCAAAAAAGTGCAAAAAATTTTCCAATTTTTTTGTGTTTTCCTAGTAGAACTTATGATGTAGAACACATTAACAAGAAAAAGAATTGAAATTTTTGCAAATTTGTTTTTCAAAATGGCGAAATGACGTATAATGCAATTTGAACACGAATTAGGCGAAATAGGGTATGCTTGAATTTTTTGCAAAAAAAGTGCAAAAATTTTCCAATTTTTTGTGTTTCCTAGTAGAACTTATGATGTAGAACACATTAACAAGAAAAAAGAGCGATATTTATGCTAAGATTTTTACAAAATGGCGAAATGACGTATAATGCAATTTGAACACGAATTAGGCGAAATAGGGTATGCTTGAATTTTTTGCAAAAAAGTGCAAAAATTTTCCAATTTTTTTGTGTTTTCCTAGTAGAACTTATGATGTAGAACACATTAACAAGAAAAAAAAAAAATTGAAATTTTTGCAAATATTTATTTCAAAATGGCGAAATGACGTATAATGCAATTTGAACACGCATTAGTCGAAATAGGGTATGCTTGAATTTTTTGCAAAAAAGTGCAAAAATTTTCCAATTTTTTTGTGTTTCCCTAGTAGAACTTATGATGTAGAACACATTAACAAGAAAAAAAAAATTGAAATTTTTGCAAAAATTTTTTTCAAAATGGCGAAATGACGTATAATGCAATTTGAACACGAATTAGGCGAAATAGGGTATGCTTGAATTTTTGCAAAAAAGTGCAAAAATTTTCAAATTTTTTTGTGTTTCCCTAGTAGAACTTATGATGTAGAACACATTAACAAGAAAAAAATTGAAATTTTTGCAAAATTTTTTCAAAATGGCGAAATGACGTATAATGCAATTTGAACACGAATTAGGCGAAATAGGGTATGCTTGAATTTTTTGCAAAAATGTGCAAAAATTTTCCCAATTTTTTTGTGTTTCCCTAGTAGAACTTATGATGTAGAACACATTAACAAGAAAAAAAATTGAAATTTTTGCAAAAATTTTTTTCAAAATGGCGAAATGACGTATAATGCAATTTGAACACGAATTAGGCGAAATAGGGTATGCTTGAATTTTTTGCAAAAAAGTGCAAAAATTTTCCAATTTTTTTGTGTTTCCCTAGTAGAACTTATGATGTAGAACACATTAACAAGAAAAAAAAATTGAAATTTTTGCAAAAATTTTTTCAAAATGGCGAAATGACGTATAATGCAATTTGAACACGAATTAGGCGAAATAGGGTATGCTTGAATTTTTTGCAAAAAAGTGCAAAAATTTTCCAATTTTTTTGTGTTTCCCTAGTAGAACTTATGATGTAGAACACATTAACAAGAAAAAAAAAATGAAATTTTTGCAAAAATTTTTTTCAAAATGGCGAAATGACGTATAATGCAATTTGAACACGAATTAGGCGAAATAGGGTATGCTTGAATTTTTTTTTGCAAAAAAGTGCAAACAATTTCCAATTTTTTGTGTTTCCCTAGTAGAACTTATGATGTAGAACACATTAACAAGAAAAAAAAATTGAAATTTTTGCAAAATTTTTTTTCAAAATGGCGAAATGACGTATAATGCAATTTGAACACGAATTAGGCGAAATAGGGTATGCTTGAATTTTTTGCAAAAAAGTGCAAAAAATTTTCCAATTTTTTTTGTGTTTCCCTAGTAGAACTTATGATGTAGAACACATTAACAAGAAAAAAAATTGAAATTTTTGCAACTTTTTCTTCAAAATGGCGAAATGACGTATAATGCAATTTGAACACGAATTAGGCGAAATAGGGTATGCTTGAATTTTTTTTTAAAAAAAGTGCAAAAATTTTCCAATTTTTTTGTTTGTTTCCTAGTAGAACTTATGATGTAGAACACATTAACAAGAAAAAAAAATTGAAATTTTTGCAAAATTTTTTTCAAAATGGCGAAATGACGTATAATGCAATTTGAACACGAATTAGGCGAAATAGGGTATGCTTGAATTTTTTTTAAAAAAGTGCAAAAATTTTCCAATTTTTTTTTTTTAACTAGTAGAACTTATGATGTAGAACACATTAACAAGAAAAAAAAAATTGAAATTTTTGCAAAAATTTTTTCAAAATGGCGAAATGACGTATAATGCAATTTGAACACGAATTAGGCGAAATAGGGTATGCTTGATTTTTTTGCAAAAAAGTGCAAAAATTTTCCAATTTTTTTGTGTTTCCCTAGTAGAACTTATGATGTAGAACACATTAACAAGAAAAAAAAATGAAATTTTTGCAAAAATTTTTTTCAAAATGGCGAAATGACGTATAATGCAATTTGAACACGAATTAGGCGAAATAGGGTATGCTTGAATTTTTTGCAAAAAAGTGCAAAAATTTTCCAATTTTTTTGTGTTTCCCTAGTAGAACTTATGATGTAGAACACATTAACAAGAAAAAAAAAATTGAAATTTTTGCAAAAATTTTTTTTCAAAATGGCGAAATGACGTATAATGCAATTTGAACACGAATTAGGCGAAATAGGGTATGCTTGAATTTTTGCAAAAATGTGCAAAAGTTTTCCAATTTTTTGTGTTTCCCTAGTAGAACTTATGATGTAGAACACATTAACAAGAAAAAAAAAATTGAAATTTTTGCAAAAATTTTTTTCAAAATGGCGAAATGACGTATAATGCAATTTGAACACGATTAGGCGAAATAGGGTATGCTTGAATTTTTTGCAAAAAAAGTGCAAAAATTTTCCAATTTTTTTGTGTTTCCCTAGTAGAACTTATGATGTAGAACACATTAACAAGAAAAAAAAAATTGAAATTTTTGCAAAATTTTTTTCAAAATGGCGAAATGACGTATAATGCAATTTGAACACGAATTAGGCGAAATAGGGTATGCTTGAATTTTTTGCAAAAAAAATGTGCAAAAATTTTCCAATTTTTTTCTGTTTCCCTAGTAGAACTTATGATGTAGAACACATTAACAAGAAAAAAAAAAAATTGAAATTTTGCAAAATTTTTTCAAAATGGCGAAATGACGTATAATGCAATTTGAACACGAATTAGGCGAAATAGGGTATGCTTGAATTTTTTGCAAAAAAATGTGCAAAAATTTTCCAATTTTTTTGTGTTTCCTAGTAGAACTTATGATGTAGAACACATTAACAAGAAAAAAAAATTGAAATTTTTGCAAAATTTTTTGAAAATGGCGAAATGACGTATAATGCAATTTGAACACGAATTAGGCGAAATAGGGTATGCTTGAATTTTTGCAAAAAAGTGCAAAAAATTTCGATTTTTTTTTGTGTTTCCCTAGTAGAACTTATGATGTAGAACACATTAACAAGAAAAAAAAAAAAATTGAAATTTTTGCAAAATTTTTTTTCAAAATGGCGAAATGACGTATAATGCAATTTGAACACGAATTAGGCGAAATAGGGTATGCTTGAATTTTTTGCAAAAAAGTGCAAAAATTTTCCAATTTTTTTTTGTTTCCCTAGTAGAACTTATGATGTAGAACACATTAACAAGAAAAAAAATTGAAATTTTTGCAAAAATTTTTTCAAAATGGCGAAATGACGTATAATGCAATTTGAACACGAATTAGGCGAAATAGGGTATGCTTGAATTTTTTGCAAAAAAGTGCAAAAATTTTCCAATTTTTTGTGTTTCCCTAGTAGAACTTATGATGTAGAACACATTAAAAAAAAAAAAAAATTGAAATTTTTGCAAAAATTTTTTCAAAATGGCGAAATGACGTATAATGCAATTTGAACACGAATTAGGCGAAATAGGGTATGCTTGAATTTTTTGCAAAAATGTGCAAAAATTTTCCAATTTTTTTGTGTTTCCTAGTAGAACTTATGATGTAGAACACATTAACAAGAAAAAAATTGAAATTTTTGCAAAATTTTTTTTCAAAATGGCGAAATGACGTATAATGCAATTTGAACACGAATTAGGCGAAATAGGGTATGCTTGAATTTTTTAAAAAAAAATGCAAAAATTTTCCAATTTTTTTGTGTTTCCCTAGTAGAACTTATGATGTAGAACACATTAACAAGAAAAAAAATTGAAATTTTTGCAAAAATTTTTTCAAAATGGCGAAATGACGTATAATGCAATTTGAACACGAATTAGGCGAAATAGGGTATGCTTGAATTTTTTGCAAAAAAGTGCAAAAATTTTCCAATTTTTTTGTGTTTCCCTAGTAGAACTTATGATGTAGAACACATTAACAAGAAAAAAATTGAAATTTTTGCAAAATTTTTTTCAAAATGGCGAAATGACGTATAATGCAATTTGAACACGAATTAGGCGAAATAGGGTATGCTTGAATTTTTTGCAAAAATGTGCAAAAATTTTCCAATTTTTTTGTGTTTCCCTAGTAGAACTTATGATGTAGAACACATTAACAAGAAAAAAAAAATGAAATTTTTGCAAAAATTTTTTCAAAATGGCGAAATGACGTATAATGCAATTTGAACACGAATTAGGCGAAATAGGGTATGCTTGAATTTTTTTTTTTTTTTGTGCAAAAATTTTCCAATTTTTTTGTGTTTTCCTAGTAGAACTTATGATGTAGAACACATTAACAAAAAAAAAAATTGAAATTTTTGCAAAATTTTTTTCAAAATGGCGAAATGACGTATAATGCAATTTGAACACGAATTAGGCGAAATGGGGTATGCTTGAATTTTTGCAAAAAATGTGCAAAAATTTTCCAAGTTTTTTGTGTTTGCCTAGTAGAACTTATGATGTAGAACACATTAACAAAAAAAAAAATTGAAATTTTTGCAAAATTGTTTTCAAAATGGCGAAATGACGTATAATGCAATTTGAACACGAATTAGGCGAAATAGGGTATGCTTGAATTTTTTGCAAAAAAGTGCAAAAATTTTCCAATTTTTTTTGTGTTTCCCTAGTAGAACTTATGATGTAGAACACATTAACAAGAAAAAAAAATTGAAATTTTTGTAAAAATTTTTTCAAAATGGCGAAATGACGTATAATGCAATTTGAACACGAATTAGGCGAAATAGGGTATGCTTGAATTTTTTGCAAAAAAGTGCAAAAATTTTCCAATTTTTTTGTGTTTCCCTAGTAGAACTTATGATGTAGAACACATTAACAAGAAAAAAAAAAATTGAAATTTTTGCAAAATTTTTTTCAAAATGGCGAAATGACGTATAATGCAATTTGAACACGAATTAGGCGAAATAGGGTATGCTTGAATTTTTTGCAAAAATGCAAAAATTTTCCAATTTTTTGTGTTTCCCTAGTAGAACTTATGATGTAGAACACATTAACAAGAAAAAAAAAAAATTGAAATTTTTGCAAAATTTTTTCAAAATGGCGAAATGACGTATAATGCAATTTGAACACGAATTAGGCGAAATAGGGTATGCTTGAATTTTTTGCAAAAAAGTGCAAAAATTTTCCAATTTTTTTGTGTTTCCCTAGTAGAACTTATGATGTAGAACACATTAACAAGAAAAAAAATTGAAATTTTTGCAAAAATTTTTTTCAAAATGGCGAAATGACGTATAATGCAATTTGAACACGAATTAGGCGAAATAGGGTATGCTTGAATTTTTTGCAAAAATGTGCAAAAATTTTCCAATTTTTTTGTGTTTCCCTAGTAGAACTTATGATGTAGAACACATTAACAAGAAAAAAAAAAATTGAAATTTTTGCAAAAATTTTTTCAAAATGGCGAAATGACGTATAATGCAATTTGAACACGAATTAGGCGAAATAGGGTATGCTTGAATTTTTTTTTGCAAAAAAGTGCAAAAATTTTCCAATTTTTTTTTTGTTTCCCAAGTAGAACTTATGATGTAGAACACATTAACAAGAAAAAAAAAAATTGAAATTTTTGCAAAATTTTTTTCAAAATGGCGAAATGACGTATAATGCAATTTGAACACGAATTAGGCGAAATAGGGTATGCTTGAATTTTTGCAAAAAAGTGCAAAAATTTTCCAATTTTTTTGTGTTTCCTAGTAGAACTTATGATGTAGAACACATTAACAAGAAAAAAATTGAAATTTTTGCAAAAATTTTTTCAAAATGGCGAAATGACGTATAATGCAATTTGAACACGAATTAGGCGAAATAGGGTATGCTTGAATTTTTTGCAAAAAAGTGCAAAAATTTTCCAATTTTTTTGTGTTTCCCTAGTAGAACTTATGATGTAGAACACATTAACAAGAAAAAAAAGTGAAATTTTTGCAAAAATTTTTTTCAAAATTGCGAAATGACGTATAATGAAATATGAACACGAATTAGGAGAAAGAGAGTATGAATAAATATTTGCAAAAAAAGTGCAAAAATTTTCCAATTTTTTGTGTTTCCTAGTAGAACTTATGATGTAGAACACATTAACAAGAAAAAAATTGAAATTTTTGCAAAAATTTTTTTCAAAATGGCGAAATGACGTATAATGCAATTTGAACACGAATTAGGCGAAATAGGGTATGCTTGAATTTTTTGCAAAAAAGTGCAAAAATTTTCCAATTTTTTGTGTTTCCCTAGTAGAACTTATGATGTAGAACACATTAACAAGAAAAAAAAATTGAAATTTTTGCAAAAATTTTTTTCAAAATGGCGAAATGACGTATAATGCAATTTGAACACGAATTAGGCGAAATAGGGTATGCTTGAATTTTTTGCAAAAAAGTGCAAAAATTTTCCAATTTTTTGTGTTTCCTAGTAGAACTTATGATGTAGAACACATTAACAAGAAAAAAAAAATTGAAATTTTTGCAAAAATTTTTTCAAAATGGCGAAATGACGTATAATGCAATTTGAACACGAATTAGGCGAAATAGGGTATGCTTGAATTTTTTGCAAAAAAGTGCAAAAATTTTCCAATTTTTTTGTGTTTCCCTAGTAGAACTTATGATGTAGAACACATTAACAAGAAAAAAAAAATTGAAATTTTTGCAAAAAATTTTTTTCAAAATGGCGAAATGACGTATAATGCAATTTGAACACGAATTAGGCGAAATAGGGTATGCTTGAATTTTTTGCAAAAAAAGTGCAAAAATTTTCCAATTTTTTTGTGTTTCCCTAGTAGAACTTATGATGTAGAACACATTAACAAGAAAAAAAAAAAAAATTGAAATTTTTGCAAAAATTTTTTCAAAATGGCGAAATGACGTATAATGCAATTTGAACACGAATTAGGCGAAATAGGGTATGCTTGAATTTTTTTTTATATTGTGCCAAAATTTTCCAATTTTTTTATGTTTTCCTAGTAGAACTTATGATGTAGAACACATTAACAAGAAAAAATTGAAATTTTTGCAAAAATTTTTTTCAAAATGGCGAAATGACGTATAATGCAATTTGAACACGAATTAGGCGAAATAGGGTATGCTTGAATTTTTTGCAAAAAAAAGTGCAAAAATTTTCAAATTTTTTTGTGTTTCCCTAGTAGAACTTATGATGTAGAACACATTAACAAGAAATAAAATAGAAATTTTTGCAAAAATTCATCTCAAAATGGCGAAATGACGTATAATGCAATTTGAACACGAATTAGGCGAAATAGGGTATGCTTGAATTTTTGCAAAAAAGTGCAAAAATTTTCCAATTTTTTTTTTTTGTGTTTCCTAGTAGAACTTATGATGTAGAACACATTAACAAGAAAAAAAATTGAAATTTTTGCAAAAAATTTTTTCAAAATGGCGAAATGACGTATAATGCAATTTGAACACGAATTAGGCGAAATAGGGTATGCTTGAATTTTTTTTTAAAAAAGTGCAAAAATTTTCCAGTTTTTTTGTGTTTCCTAGTATAACTTATGATGTAGAACACATTAACAAGAAAAAAATTGAAATTTTTGCAAAAATTTTTTCAAAATGGCGAAATGACGTATAATGCAATTTGAACACGAATTAGGCGAAATAGGGTATGCTTGAATTTTTTGCAAAAAAGTGCAAAAATTTTCAATTTTTTTTGTTTCCCTAGTAGAACTTATGATGTAGAACACATTAACAAGAAAAAAAAAAAAAAAAATTTTGCAAAAATTTCAATTTTTTTGACGTATAATGCAATTTGAACACATCATAAGTTCTACTGAGGGAAAAAAAAGTGCAAAAATTTTCCAATTTTTTTGTGTTTCCCTAGTAGAACTTATGATGTAGAACACATTAACAAGAAAAAAAAAATTGAAATTTTTGCAAAAATTTTTTTCAAAATGGCGAAATGACGTATAATGCAATTTGAACACGAATTAGGCGAAATAGGGTATGCTTGAATTTTTTGCAGGAAAAAATGCAAAAATTTTCCAATTTTTGTGTGTTTCCCTAGTAGAACTTATGATGTAGAACACATTAACAAGAAAAAAAAATTGAAATTTTTGCAAAAATTTTTTCAAAATGGCGAAATGACGTATAATGCAATTTGAACACGAATTAGGCGAAATAGGGTATGCTTGAATTTTTTGCAAAAAAGTGCAAAAATTTTCCAATTTTTTTGTGTTTCCCTAGTAGAACTTATGATGTAGAACACATTAACAAGAAAAAAAAAATTGAAATTTTTGCAAAAATTTTTTTCAAAATGGCGAAATGACGTATAATGCAATTTGAACACGAATTAGGCGAAATAGGGTATGCTTGAATTTTTTGCAAAAAAGTGCAAAAATTTTCCAATTTTTTTGTGTTTCCCTAGTAGAACTTATGATGTAGAACACATTAACAAGAAAAAAAAATTGAAATTTTGCAAAAATTTTTTCAAAATGGCGAAATGACGTATAATGCAATTTGAACACGAATTAGGCGAAATAGGGTATGCTTGAATTTTTGCAAAAAAGTGCAAAAATTTTCCAATTTTTTTTTTGTGTTTCCCTAGTAGAACTTATGATGTAGAACACATTAACAAGAAAAAAAAATTGAAATTTTTGCAAAAATTTTTTTCAAAATGGCGAAATGACGTATAATGCAATTTGAACACGAATTAGGCGAAATAGGGTATGCTTGAATTTTTTGCAAAAAAGTGCAAAAATTTTCCAATTTTTTTTGTGTTTCCTAGTAGAACTTATGATGTAGAACACATTAACAAGAAAAAAAAAATTGAAATTTTTGCAAAAATTTTTTTTCAAAATGGCGAAATGACGTATAATGCAATTTGAACACGAATTAGGCGAAATAGGGTATGCTTGAATTTTTTGCAAAAAAGTGCAAAAATTTTCCAATTTTTTTGTGTTTCCCTAGTAGAACTTATGATGTAGAACACATTAACAAGAAAAAAAAAAATGAAATTTTTGCAAAAATTTTTTTCAAAATGGCGAAATGACGTATAATGCAATTTGAACACGAATTAGGCGAAATAGGGTATGCTTGAATTTTTTGCAAAAAAGTGCAAAAATTTTCCAATTTTTTTGTGTTTTCCTAATAGAACTTATGATGTAGAACACATTAAAAAAAAAAAAAAATTGAAATTTTTGCAAAAATTTTTTTCAAAATGGCGAAATGACGTATAATGCAATTTGAACACGAATTAGGCGAAATAGGGTATGCTTGAATTTTTTGCAAAAAAAGTGCAAAAATTTTCCAATTTTTTGTGTTTCCTAGTAGAACTTATGATGTAGAACACATTAACAAGAAAAAAAAAAATTGAAATTTTTGCAAAATTTTTTTTCAAAATGGCGAAATGACGTATAATGCAATTTGAACACGAATTAGGCGAAATAGGGTATGCTTGAATTTTTTGCAAAAAAGTGCAAAAAAATTTTCCAATTTTTTTTTGTTTTCCTAGTAGAACTTATGATGTAGAACACATTAACAAGAAAAAAAATTGAAATTTTTGCAAAATTTTTTTTCAAAATGGCGAAATGACGTATAATGCAATTTGAACACGAATTAGGCGAAATAGGGTATGCTTGAATTTTTTTTAAAAAAAAAGTGCAAAAATTTTCCAATTTTTTTGTGTTTCCCTAGTAGAACTTATGATGTAGAACACATTAACAAGAAAAAAAATTGAAATTTTTGCAAAAATTTTTTTTTCCAAAATGGCGAAATGACGTATAATGCAATTTGAACACGAATTAGGCGAAATAGGGTATGCTTGAATTTTTGCAAAAAAGTGCAAAAATTTTCCAATTTTTTGTGTTTCCTAGTAGAACTTATGATGTAGAACACATTAACAAGAAAAAAAAAATTGAAATTTTTGCAAAAATTTTTTTCAAAATGGCGAAATGACGTATAATGCAATTTGAACACGAATTAGGCGAAATAGGGTATGCTTGAATTTTTTGCAAAAAAAAAAAAAATTTTCCAATTTTTTGTGTTTCCCTAGTAGAACTTATGATGTAGAACACATTAACAAGAAAAAAAATTTACATGTTTGCATACCTTTGTATGCAAAATGGCGAAATGACGTATAATGCAATTTGAACACGAATTAGGCGAAATAGGGTATGCTTGAATTTTTGCAAAAAAGTGCAAAAATTTTCCAATTTTTTTGTGTTTCCCTAGTAGAACTTATGATGTAGAACACATTAACAAGAAAAAAAATTGAAATTTTTGCAAAAATTTTTTCAAAATGGCGAAATGACGTATAATGCAATTTGAACACGAATTAGGCGAAATAGGGTATGCTTGAATTTTTTGCAAAAAAGTGCAAAAATTTTCCAATTTTTTTTGTGTTTCCCTAGTAGAACTTATGATGTAGAACACATTAACAAGAAAAAAAAATTGAAATTTTTGCAAAAATTTTTTCAAAATGGCGAAATGACGTATAATGCAATTTGAACACGAATTAGGCGAAATAGGGTATGCTTGAATTTTTTGCAAAAAGTGCAAAAATTTTCCAATTTTTTTTTTTTTCCCTAGTAGAACTTATGATGTAGAACACATTAACAAGAAAAAAAATTGAAATTTTTGCAAAATTTTTTTTCAAAATGGCGAAATGACGTATAATGCAATTTGAACACGAATTAGGCGAAATAGGGTATGCTTGAATTTTTTGCAAAAAAGTGCAAAAATTTTCCAATTTTTTTGTGTTTCCCTAGTAGAACTTATGATGTAGAACACATTAACAAAAAAAAAAAAATTGAAATTTTTGCAAAATTTTTTTTCAAAATGGCGAAATGACGTATAATGCAATTTGAACACGAATTAGGCGAAATAGGGTATGCTTGAATTTTTGCAAAAATGTGCAAAAATTTTCCAATTTTTTTGTGTTTTCCTAGTAGAACTTATGATGTAGAACACATTAACAAGAAAAAAAAAAAATGAAATTTTTGCAAAAATTTTTCAAAATGGCGAAATGACGTATAATGCAATTTGAACACGAATTAGGCGAAATAGGGTATGCTTGAATTTTTTTTTTGCAAAAAAAAAAAAAATTTTCCAATTTTTTGTGTTTCCTAGTAGAACTTATGATGTAGAACACATTAACAAGAAAAAAAAATTGAAATTTTTGCAAAAATTTTTTCAAAATGGCGAAATGACGTATAATGCAATTTGAACACGAATTAGGCGAAATAGGGTATGCTTGAATTTTTTGCAAAAAAGTGCAAAAATTTTCCAATTTTTTTTGTGTTTCCCTAGTAGAACTTATGATGTAGAACACATTAACAAGAAAAAAAAAAATTGAAATTTTTGCAAAATTTTTTTTCAAAATGGCGAAATGACGTATAATGCAATTTGAACACGAATTAGGCGAAATAGGGTATGCTTGAATTTTTTGCAAAAAAGTGCAAAAATTTTCCAATTTTTTTGTGTTTCCCTAGTAGAACTTATGATGTAGAACACATTAAAAAAAAAAAAATTGAAATTTTTGCAAAAATTTTTTCAAAATGGCGAAATGACGTATAATGCAATTTGAACACGAATTAGGCGAAATAGGGTATGCTTGAATTTTTTTTTTAAAAAAGTGCAAAAATTTTCCAATTTTGTGTTTCCTAGTAGAACTTATGATGTAGAACACATTAACAAGAAAAAAAAAATTGAAATTTTTGCAAAAATTTATTTCAAAATGGCGAAATGACGTATAATGCAATTTGAACACGAATTAGGCGAAATAGGGTATGCTTGAATTTTTTGCAAAAAAGTGCAAAAATTTTCCAATTTTTTTGTGTTTTCCTAGTAGAACTTATGATGTAGAACACATTAACAAGAAAAAAAAATTGAAATTTTTGCAAAAATTTTTTTCAAAATGGCGAAATGACGTATAATGCAATTTGAACACGAATTAGGCGAAATAGGGTATGCTTGAATTTTTAGCAAAAATGTGCAAAAATTTTCCAATTTTTTTTTTGTTTCCCTAGTAGAACTTATGATGTAGAACACATTAACAAGAAAAAAAAAAATTGAAATTTTTGCAAATATTTATATCAAAATGGCGAAATGACGTATAATGCAATTTGAACACGAATTAGGCGAAATAGGGTATGCTTGAATTTTTGCAAAGTGCAAAAATTTTCCAATTTTTTTATTTTTACTAGTAGAACTTATGATGTAGAACACATTAACAAGAAAAAAAAATTGAAATTTTTGCAAAAATTTTTTCAAAATGGCGAAATGACGTATAATGCAATTTGAACACGAATTAGGCGAAATAGGGTATGCTTGAATTTTTAGCACCAAGTGCAAAAGATTTTCCAATGTTGTTTCTGTTTCCTAGTAGAACTTATGATGTAGAACACATTAACAAAAAAAAAAAAAAGTTTAAATTTTGCAAAAATTTTTTTCAAAATGGCGAAATGACGTATAATGCAATTTGAACACGAATTAGGCGAAATAGGGTATGCTTGAATTTTTTGCAAAAAAAGTGCAAAAATTTTCCAATTTTTTTTTTGTTTCACTAGTAGAACTTATGATGTAGAACACATTAACAAGAAAAAAATTGAAATTTTTGCAAAAATTTTTTTCAAAATGGCGAAATGACGTATAATGCAATTTGAACACGAATTAGGCGAAAAAAGGTATGCTTGAATTTTTTGCAAAAAAGTGCAAAAATTTTCCAATTTTTTTGTGTTTCCTAGTAGAACTTATGATGTAGAACACATTAACAAGAAAAAAAAAATTGAAATTTTTGCAAAATTTTTTTTCAAAATGGCGAAATGACGTATAATGCAATTTGAACACGAATTAGGCGAAATAGGGTATGCTTGAATTTTTTTTTTTAAAAAAGTGCAAAAATTTTCCAATTTTTTTGTGTTTTCCTAGTAGAACTTATGATGTAGAACACATTAACAAAAAAAAAAAATTGAAATTTTTGCAAAATTTTTTTCAAAATGGCGAAATGACGTATAATGCAATTTGAACACGAATTAGGCGAAATAGGGTATGCTTGAATTTTTTGCAAAAAAGTGCAAAAATTTTCCAATTTTTTTTGTGTTTCCTAGTAGAACTTATGATGTAGAACACATTAACAAGAAAAAAATTGAAATTTTTGCAAAAAATTTTTTCAAAATGGCGAAATGACGTATAATGCAATTTGAACACGAATTAGGCGAAATAGGGTATGCTTGAATTTTTTGCAAAAATGTGCAAAAATTTTCCAATTTTTTTGTTTCCTAGTAGAACTTATGATGTAGAAACACATTAACAAGAAAAAAAATTGAAATTTTTGCAAAAATTTTTTCAAAATGGCGAAATGACGTATAATGCAATTTGAACACGAATTAGGCGAAATAGGGTATGCTTGAATTTTTTGCAAAAAAAGTGCAAAAATTTTCCAATTTTTTTGTGTTTCCCTAGTAGAACTTATGATGTAGAACACATTAACAAGAAAAAAAATTGAAATTTTTGCAAAAATTTTTTTCAAAATGGCGAAATGACGTATAATGCAATTTGAACACGAATTAGGCGAAATAGGGTATGCTTGAATTTTTTGCAAAAAAAGTGCAAAAATTTTCCAATTTTTTTTGTGTTTCCCCAGTAGAACTTATGATGTAGAACACATTAACAAGAAAAAAAAATTGAAATTTTTGCAAAAATTTTTTTAAAAAAAATGGCGAAATGACGTATAATGCAATTTGAACACGAATTAGGCGAAATAGGGTATGCTTGAATTTTTTGCAAAAAAGTGCAAAAATTTTCCAATTTTTTTGTGTTTTCCTAGTAGAACTTATGATGTAGAACACATTAACAAGAAAAAAAAAATTGAAATTTTTGCAAAAATTTTTTTCAAAATGGCGAAATGACGTATAATGCAATTTGAACACGAATTAGGCGAAATAGGGTATGCTTGAATTTTTTGCAAAAAAGTGCAAAAATTTTCCAATTTTTTTTTGTGTTTCCCTAGTAGAACTTATGATGTAGAACACATTAACAAGAAAAAAAATTGAAATTTTTGCAAAAATTTTTTTCAAAATGGCGAAATGACGTATAATGCAATTTGAACACGAATTAGGCGAAATAGGGTATGCTTGAATTTTTTAAAAAAGTGCAAAAATTTTCCAATTTTTTTTGTTTCCTAGTAGAACTTATGATGTAGAACACATTAACAAGAAAAAAAAAAATGAAATTTTTGCAAAAATTTATTTCAAAATGGCGAAATGACGTATAATGCAATTTGAACACGAATTAGGCGAAATAGGGTATGCTTGAATTTTTGCAAAAAAGTGCAAAAATTTTCCAATTTTTTGTGTTTCCCTAATGTAGAACTTAGATGTAGAACACATTAACAAGAAAAAAAAAATTGAAATTTTTGCAAAAATTTTTTCAAAATGGCGAAATGACGTATAATGCAATTTGAACACGAATTAGGCGAAATAGGGTATGCTTGAATTTTTTGCAAAAAAGTGCAAAAATTTTCCAATTTTTTTGTGTTTTCCTAGTAGAACTTATGATGTAGAACACATTAACAAGAAAAAAAAATTGAAATTTTTGCAAAAATTTTTTTCAAAATGGCGAAATGACGTATAATGCAATTTGAACACGAATTAGGCGAAATAGGGTATGCTTGAATTTTTTTAAAAAAAGTGCAAAAATTTTCCAATTTTTTGTGTTTCCTAGTAGAACTTATGATGTAGAACACATTAACAAGAAAAAAAAAAAATTGAAATTTTGCAAAAATTTTTTCAAAATGGCGAAATGACGTATAATGCAATTTGAACACGAATTAGGCGAAATAGGGTATGCTTGAATTTTTTTGCAAAAAAGTGCAAAAATTTTCCAATTTTTTTGTGTTTTCCTAGTAGAACTTATGATGTAGAACACATTAACAAGAAAAAAAAAATTGAAATTTTTGCAAAAATTTTTTCAAAATGGCGAAATGACGTATAATGCAATTTGAACACGAATTAGGCGAAATAGGGTATGCTTGAATTTTTTGCAAAAAAGTGCAAAAATTTTCGAATTTTTTTGTGTTTCCCTAGTAGAACTTATGATGTAGAACACATTAACAAGAAAAAAAAAATTGAAATTTTTGCAAAAATTTTTTCAAAATGGCGAAATGACGTATAATGCAATTTGAACACGAATTAGGCGAAATAGGGTATGCTTGAATTTTTGCAAAAAAAGTGCAAAAATTTTCCAATTTTTTTGTGTTTCCCTAGTAGAACTTATGATGTAGAACACATTAACAAGAAAAAAAAAATTGAAATTTTTGCAAAATTTTTTTCAAAATGGCGAAATGACGTATAATGCAATTTGAACACGAATTAGGCGAAATAGGGTATGCTTGAATTTTTTGCAAAAAAGTGCAAAAATTTTCCAATTTTTTTTTTGTTTCCCTAGTAGAACTTATGATGTAGAACACATTAACAAGAAAAAAATTGAAATTTTTGCAAAAATTTTTTTCAAAATGGCGAAATGACGTATAATGCAATTTGAACACGAATTAGGCGAAATAGGGTATGCTTGAATTTTTGCAAAAATGTGCAAAAATTTTCCAATTTTTTTGTGTTTCCTAGTAGAACTTATGATGTAGAACACATTAACAAAAAAAAAAAATTGAAATTTTTGCAAAATTTTTTTCAAAATGGCGAAATGACGTATAATGCAATTTGAACACGAATTAGGCGAAATAGGGTATGCTTGAATTTTTTGCAAAAATGTTTTTTCAAATTTTTTTGTGTTTCCCTAGTAGAACTTATGATGTAGAACACATTAACAAGAAAAAAAAAAATTGAAATTTTGCAAAAATTTTTTTCAAAATGGCGAAATGACGTATAATGCAATTTGAACACGAATTAGGCGAAATAGGGTATGCTTGAATTTTTTTTTATTTTTTGCAAAAATTTTCCAATTTTTTTGTGTTTCCTAGTAGAACTTATGATGTAGAACACATTAACAAGAAAAAAAATTGAAATTTTTGCAAAAATTTTTTTCAAAATGGCGAAATGACGTATAATGCAATTTGAACACGAATTAGGCGAAATAGGGTATGCTTGAATTTTTTGCAAAAAAAAATGCAAAAATTTTCCAATTTTTTTGTGTTTCCTAGTAGAACTTATGATGTAGAACACATTAACAAGAAAAAAATTGAAATTTTTGCAAAAATTTTTTTCAAAATGGCGAAATGACGTATAATGCAATTTGAACACGAATTAGGCGAAATAGGGTATGCTGAATTTTTTGCAAAAAAGTGCAAAAATTTTCCAATTTTTTGTGTTTCCCTAGTAGAACTTATGATGTAGAACACATTAACAAAAAAAAAAAAATTGAAATTTTTGCAAAAATTTTTTTCAAAATGGCGAAATGACGTATAATGCAATTTGAACACGAATTAGGCGAAATAGGGTATGCTTGAATTTTTTTTGCAAAAAATGTGCAAAAATTTTCCAATTTTTTTGTGTTTTCCTAGTAGAACTTATGATGTAGAACACATTAACAAAAAAAAAAATTGAAATTTTTGCAAAAATTTTTTCAAAATGGCGAAATGACGTATAATGCAATTTGAACACGAATTAGGCGAAATAGGGTATGCTTGAATTTTTGCAAAAAAAAAAAAATTTTCCAATTTTTTGTGTTTCCCTAGTAGAACTTATGATGTAGAACACATTAACAAGAAAAAAAAAGAAAAATTTTTGCAAAAATTTTTTTCAAAATGGCGAAATGACGTATAATGCAATTTGAACACGAATTAGGCGAAATAGGGTATGCTTGAATTTTTGGAAAAAAGTGCAAAAAATTTTCCGATTTTTTTGTGTTTCCCTAGTAGAACTTATGATGTAGAACACATTAACAAGAAAAAAAAAATTGAAATTTTTGCAAAATTTTTTTCAAAATGGCGAAATGACGTATAATGCAATTTGAACACGAATTAGGCGAAATAGGGTATGCTTGAATTTTTTGCAAAAAAGTGCAAAAATTTTCCAATTTTTTTGTGTTTTCCTAGTAGAACTTATGATGTAGAACACATTAACAAGAAAAAAATTGAAATTTTTGCAAAATTTTTTCAAAATGGCGAAATGACGTATAATGCAATTTGAACACGAATTAGGCGAAATAGGGTATGCTTGAATTTTTTGCAAAAAAAGTGCAAAAATTTTCCAATTTTTTGTGTTTCCTAGTAGAACTTATGATGTAGAACACATTAACAAGAAAAAAAAATTGAAATTTTTGCAAAAATTTTTTCAAAATGGCGAAATGACGTATAATGCAATTTGAACACGAATTAGGCGAAATAGGGTATGCTTGAATTTTTTGCAAAAAAGTGCAAAAATTTTCCAATTTTTTTGTGTTTCCTAGTAGAACTTATGATGTAGAACACATTAACAAGAAAAAAAAAAATTGAAATTTTTGCAAATTTTTATTCAAAATGGCGAAATGACGTATAATGCAATTTGAACACGAATTAGGCGAAATAGGGTATGCTTGAATTTTTTGCAAAAAAAGTGCAAAAATTTTCCAATTTTTTGTGTTTCCTAGTAGAACTTATGATGTAGAACACATTAACAAGAAAAAAAAAAAAATTGAAATTTTTGCAAAAATTTTTTCAAAATGGCGAAATGACGTATAATGCAATTTGAACACGAATTAGGCGAAATAGGGTATGCTTGAATTTTTTGCAAAAAAGTGCAAAAATTTTCCAATTTTTTTGTGTTTCCCTAGTAGAACTTATGATGTAGAACACATTAACAAGAAAAAAAAAAAATTGAAATTTTTGCAAATTTTTTCAAAATGGCGAAATGACGTATAATGCAATTTGAACACGAATTAGGCGAAATAGGGTATGCTTGAATTTTTTTTAAAAAAGTGCAAAAATTTTCCAATTTTTTGTGTTTCCTAGTAGAACTTATGATGTAGAACACATTAACAAGAAAAAAAAAAAATTGAAATTTTTGCAAAATTTTTTTCAAAATGGCGAAATGACGTATAATGCAATTTGAACACGAATTAGGCGAAATAGGGTATGCTTGAATTTTTTGCAAAAAAGTGCAAAAATTTTCCAATTTTTTTGTGTTTCCCTAGTAGAACTTATGATGTAGAACACATTAACAAGAAAAAAAAAATTGAAATTTTTGCAAAAAATTTTTTCAAAATGGCGAAATGACGTATAATGCAATTTGAACACGAATTAGGCGAAATAGGGTATGCTTGAATTTTTTGCAAAAAAGTGCAAAAATTTTCCAATTTTTTTGTGTTTCCCTAGTAGAACTTATGATGTAGAACAAATTAACAAGAAAAAAAATTGAAATTTTTGCAAAATTTTTTTCAAAATGGCGAAATGACGTATAATGCAATTTGAACACGAATTAGGCGAAATAGGGTATGCTTGAATTTTTTGCAAAAAAATGTGCAAAAATCTCGGATTTTTTTGTGTCATTATCTAGTAGAACTTATGATGTAGAACACATTAACAAGAAAAAAAAAAATTGAAATTTTGCAAAAATTTTTTCAAAATGGCGAAATGACGTATAATGCAATTTGAACACGAATTAGGCGAAATAGGGTATGCTTGAATTTTTTGCAAAAAAGTGCAAAAAATTTTCCAATTTTTTTGTGTTTCCCTAGTAGAACTTATGATGTAGAACACATTAACAAGAAAAAAAATTGAAATTTTTGCAAAATTTTTTTTCAAATGGCGAAATGACGTATAATGCAATTTGAACACGAATTAGGCGAAATAGGGTATGCTTGAATTTTTTGCAAAAAAAAGTGCAAAAATTTTCCAATTTTTTTGTGTTTCCCTAGTAGAACTTATGATGTAGAACACATTAACAAGAAAAAAAAATTGAAATTTTTGCAAAAATTTTTTTCAAAATGGCGAAATGACGTATAATGCAATTTGAACACGAATTAGGCGAAATAGGGTATGCTTGAATTTTTTGCAAAAAGTGCCAACAATTTCGAATTTTTTTGTGTTTCCCTAGTAGAACTTATGATGTAGAACACATTAACAAGAAAAAAAAAAAATTGAAATTTTTGCAAAAATTTTTTCAAAATGGCGAAATGACGTATAATGCAATTTGAACACGAATTAGGCGAAATAGGGTATGCTTGAATTTTTTTTTAAAAAAAGTGCAAAAATTTTCCGATTTTTTTGTGTTTCCCTAGTAGAACTTATGATGTAGAACACATTAACAAGAAAAAAAAAATGAAATTTTTGCAAAATTTTTTTCAAAATGGCGAAATGACGTATAATGCAATTTGAACACGAATTAGGCGAAATAGGGTATGCTTGAATTTTTGCAAAAAAGTGCAAATTTCCAATTTTTTGTGTTTCCCTAGTAGAACTTATGATGTAGAACACATTAACAAGAAAAAAATTGAAATTTTTGCAAAAATTTTTTCAAAATGGCGAAATGACGTATAATGCAATTTGAACACGAATTAGGCGAAATAGGGTATGCTTGAATTTTTTGCAAAAAAAGTGCAAAAATTTTCCAATTTTTTGTGTTTCCTAGTAGAACTTATGATGTAGAACACATTAACAAGAAAAAAAAAATTGAAATTTTTGCAAAAATTTTTTTCAAAATGGCGAAATGACGTATAATGCAATTTGAACACGAATTAGGCGAAATAGGGTATGCTTGAATTTTTGCAAAAAAGTGCAAAAATTTTCCAATTTTTTTGTGTTTCCCTAGTAGAACTTATGATGTAGAACACATTAACAAGAAAAAAAAATTGAAATTTTTGCAAAATTTTTTCAAAATGGCGAAATGACGTATAATGCAATTTGAACACGAATTAGGCGAAATAGGGTATGCTTGAATTTTTGCAAAAAAGTGCAAAAATTTTCCAATTTTTTGTGTTTCCCTAGTAGAACTTATGATGTAGAACACATTAACAAGAAAAAAAAAATTGAAATTTTTGCAAAATTTTTTTCAAAATGGCGAAATGACGTATAATGCAATTTGAACACGAATTAGGCGAAATAGGGTATGCTTGAATTTTTTGCAAAAATGTGCAAAAATTTTCCAATTTTTTTGTGTTTCCCTAGTAGAACTTATGATGTAGAACACATTAACAAGAAAAAAATTGAAATTTTGCAAAAAATTTTTTTCAAAATGGCGAAATGACGTATAATGCAATTTGAACACGAATTAGGCGAAATAGGGTATGCTTGAATTTTTTGCAAAAAAGTGCAAAAATTTTCCAATTTTTTTTTGTGTTTCCCTAGTAGAACTTATGATGTAGAACACATTAACAAGAAAAAAAATTGAAATTTTTGCAAAAATTTTTTCAAAATGGCGAAATGACGTATAATGCAATTTGAACACGACTTAGGCGAAATAGGGTATGCTTGAATTTTTTGCAAAAAAGTGCAAAAATTTTCCAATTTTTTTGTGTTTCCCTAGTAGAACTTATGATGTAGAACACATTAACAAGAAAAAAATTGAAATTTTTGCAAAAATTTTTTCAAAATGGCGAAATGACGTATAATGCAATTTGAACACGAATTAGGCGAAATAGGGTATGCTTGAATTTTTTGCAAAAAAGTGCAAAAATTTTCCAATTTTTTTTTTTTTCCTAGTAGAACTTATGATGTAGAACACATTAACAAGAAAAAAAAAAAATTGAAATTTTTGACAATTTTTTTTCAAAATGGCGAAATGACGTATAATGCAATTTGAACACGAATTAGGCGAAATAGGGTATGCTTGAATTTTTTTTTGCAAAAAAGTGCAAAAATTTTGATATTTTTTTGTTTTTCCTAGTAGAACTTATGATGTAGAACACATTAACAAGAAAAAAAAAATTGAAATTTTTGCAAAATTTTTTCAAAATGGCGAAATGACGTATAATGCAATTTGAACACGAATTAGGCGAAATAGGGTATGCTTGAATTTTTTGCAAAAAAAAGTGCAAAAATTTTCCAATTTTTTGTGTTTCCCTAGTAGAACTTATGATGTAGAACACATTAACAAGAAAAAAATTGAAATTTTTGCAAAAATTTATTTCAAAATGGCGAAATGACGTATAATGCAATTTGAACACGAATTAGGCGAAATAGGGTATGCTTGAATTTTTTGCAAAAAAGTGCAAAAATTTTCCAATTTTTTTGTGTTTCCTAGTAGAACTTATGATGTAGAACACATTAACAAGAAAAAAAATTGAAATTTTTGCAAAATTTTTTTCAAAATGGCGAAATGACGTATAATGCAATTTGAACACGAATTAGGCGAAATAGGGTATGCTTGAATTTTTTGCAAAAAAGTGCAAAAATTTTCCAATTTTTTTGTGTTTCCCTAGTAGAACTTATGATGTAGAACACATTAACAAGAAAAAAAAATTGAAATTTTTGCAAAAATTTATTTCAAAATGGCGAAATGACGTATAATGCAATTTGAACACGAATTAGGCGAAATAGGGTATGCTTGAATTTTTTGCAAAAAAGTGCAAAAATTTTCCAATTTTTTTTGTGTTTCCCTAGTAGAACTTATGATGTAGAACACATTAACAAGAAAAAAAAAAATTGATATTTTGCAAAAATTTTTTTCAAAATGGCGAAATGACGTATAATGCAATTTGAACACGAATTAGGCGAAATAGGGTATGCTTGAATTTTTAGCAAATTGTGCAAAAATTTTCAATTTTTTAGTGATACGCTAGTAGAACTTATGATGTAGAACACATTAACAAGAAAAAAAAAATTGAAATTTTTGCAAAAATTTTTTTCAAAATGGCGAAATGACGTATAATGCAATTTGAACACGAATTAGGCGAAATAGGGTATGCTTGAATTTTTTGCAAAAAGTGCAAAAATTTTCCAATTTTTTGTGTTTCCTAGTAGAACTTATGATGTAGAACACATTAACAAGAAAAATTGAAATTTTTGCAAAAATTTTTTCAAAATGGCGAAATGACGTATAATGCAATTTGAACACGAATTAGGCGAAATAGGGTATGCTTGAATTTTTTAAAAAAGTGCAAAAATTTTCCAATTTTTTGTGTTTCCTAGTAGAACTTATGATGTAGAACACATTAACAAGAAAAAAAAAAATGAAATTTTTGCAAAATTTTTTTCAAAATGGCGAAATGACGTATAATGCAATTTGAACACGAATTAGGCGAAATAGGGTATGCTTGAATTTTTGCAAAAAAGTGCAAAAATTTTCCAATTTTTTTGTTTTTTTTAGTAGAACTTATGATGTAGAACACATTAACAAAAAAAAAAAATTGAAATTTTGCAAAAATTTTTTTCAAAATGGCGAAATGACGTATAATGCAATTTGAACACGAATTAGGCGAAATAGGGTATGCTTGAATTTTTGCAAAAAAGTGCAAAAAATTTTCCAATTTTTTTGTGTTTCCTAGTAGAACTTATGATGTAGAACACATTAACAAGAAAAAAAAATTGAAATTTTTGCAAAAATTTTTTCAAAATGGCGAAATGACGTATAATGCAATTTGAACACGAATTAGGCGAAATAGGGTATGCTTGAATTTTTTTTTGCAAAAAAGTGCAAAAATTTTCCAATTTTTTTTTTTTTTTAATGATACGGCGACCACCGAGATGTAGAACACTTAAAAAAAAAAAAAAATTGAAATTTTTGCACCACATCAGGCAAAATGGCGAAATGACGTATAATGCAATTTGAACACGAATTAGGCGAAATAGGGTATGCTTGAATTTTTTGCAAAAAAAGTGCAAAAATTTTCCAATTTTTTTGTGTTTCCCTAGTAGAACTTATGATGTAGAACACATTAACAAGAAAAAAATTGAAATTTTTGCAAAAATTTTTTCAAAATGGCGAAATGACGTATAATGCAATTTGAACACGAATTAGGCGAAATAGGGTATGCTTGAATTTTTTTTTTTTTTTGTGCAAAAATTTTCCAATTTTTTTGTGTTTCCCTAGTAGAACTTATGATGTAGAACACATTAACAAGAAAAAAATTGAAATTTTTGCAAAATTTTTTTTTCAAAATGGCGAAATGACGTATAATGCAATTTGAACACGAATTAGGCGAAATAGGGTATGCTTGAATTTTTTGCAAAAAAAGTGCAAAAATTTTCCGATTTTTTTTGTGTTTCCCTAGTAGAACTTATGATGTAGAACACATTAACAAGAAAAAAATTGAAATTTTTGCAAAAATTTTTTCAAAATGGCGAAATGACGTATAATGCAATTTGAACACGAATTAGGCGAAATAGGGTATGCTTGAATTTTTTGCAAAAAAGTGCAAAAATTTTCCAATTTTTTTTGTGTTTCCTAGTAGAACTTATGATGTAGAACACATTAACAAGAAAAAAAAATTGAAATGTTTGCAAAAAATTTTTTCAAAATGGCGAAATGACGTATAATGCAATTTGAACACGAATTAGGCGAAATAGGGTATGCTTGAATTTTTAGCAAAAAAAAATTTTCCAATTTTTTTTTTTTTTTTTAGTAGAACTTATGATGTAGAACACATTAACAAGAAAAAAAATTGAAATTTTTGCAAAATTTTTTTTCAAAATGGCGAAATGACGTATAATGCAATTTGAACACGAATTAGGCGAAATAGGGTATGCTTGAATTTTTTGCAAAAAAGTGCAAAAATTTTCCAATTTTTTTTGTGTTTCCCTAGTAGAACTTATGATGTAGAACACATTAACAAGAAAAAAAATTGATATTATTGCAAACATTTATTGCAAAATGGCGAAATGACGTATAATGCAATTTGAACACGAATTAGGCGAAATAGGGTATGCTTGAATTTTTGCAAAAAAAGTGCAAAAATTTTCAAATTTTTTGTGTTTCCCTAGTAGAACTTATGATGTAGAACACATTAACAAGAAAAAATTGAAATTTTTGCAAAAATTTTTTTCAAAATGGCGAAATGACGTATAATGCAATTTGAACACGAATTAGGCGAAATAGGGTATGCTTGAATTTTTTGCAAAAAAAAGTGCAAAAATTTTCGAATTTTTTTGTGTTTCCTAGTAGAACTTATGATGTAGAACACATTAACAAGAAAAAAATTGAAATTTTTGCAAAAATTTTTTTCAAAATGGCGAAATGACGTATAATGCAATTTGAACACGAATTAGGCGAAATAGGGTATGCTTGAATTTTTTGCAAAAACGTGCAAAAATTTTCAAATTTTTTTGTGTTTCCCTAGTAGAACTTATGATGTAGAACACATTAACAAGAAAAAATTGAAATTTTTGCAAAAATTTTTTTCAAAATGGCGAAATGACGTATAATGCAATTTGAACACGAATTAGGCGAAATAGGGTATGCTTGAATTTTTGCAAAAAGTGCAAAAATTTTCCGATTTTTTTGTGTTTCCCTAGTAGAACTTATGATGTAGAACACATTAACAAGAAAAAAAATTGAAATTTTGCAAAATTTTTTTCAAAATGGCGAAATGACGTATAATGCAATTTGAACACGAATTAGGCGAAATAGGGTATGCTTGAATTTTTTGCAAAAAAGTGCAAAAATTTTCCAATTTTTTTGTGTTTCCCTAGTAGAACTTATGATGTAGAACACATTAACAAGAAAAAAATTGAAATTTTTGCAAAAATTTTTTTTCAAAATGGCGAAATGACGTATAATGCAATTTGAACACGAATTAGGCGAAATAGGGTATGCTTGAATTTTTTGCAAAAAAGTGCAAAAATTTTCCAATTTTTTTGTGTTTCCCTAGTAGAACTTATGATGTAGAACACATTAACAAGAAAAAATTGAAAAAAATTTTTTTCAAAATGGCGAAATGACGTATAATGCAATTTGAACACGAATTAGGCGAAATAGGGTATGCTTGAATTTTTTGCAAAAAAGTGCAAAAATTTTCCAATTTTTTTGTGTTTCCCTAGTAGAACTTATGATGTAGAACACATTAACAAGAAAAAAAAATTGAAATTTTTGCAAAAATTTATTTCAAAATGGCGAAATGACGTATAATGCAATTTGAACACGAATTAGGCGAAATAGGGTATGCTTGAATTTTTTGCAAAAAGTGCAAAAATTTTCCAATTTTTTGTGTTTCCCTAGTAGAACTTATGATGTAGAACACATTAACAAGAAAAAAATTGAAATTTTTGCAAAAATTTTTTCAAAATGGCGAAATGACGTATAATGCAATTTGAACACGAATTAGGCGAAATAGGGTATGCTTGAATTTTTTGCAAAAAAGTGCAAAAAATTTCCAATTTTTTTGTGTTTCCCTAGTAGAACTTATGATGTAGAACACATTAACAAGAAAAAAATTGAAATTTTTGCAAAAATTTTTTTCAAAATGGCGAAATGACGTATAATGCAATTTGAACACGAATTAGGCTAAATAGGGTATGCTTGAATTTTTTTGAAAAAAGTGCAAAAAATTTTCAATTTTTTTTGTGTTTCCCTAGTAGAACTTATGATGTAGAACACATTAACAAGAAAAAAAATTGAAATTTGCAAAATTTTTTTCAAAATGGCGAAATGACGTATAATGCAATTTGAACACGAATTAGGCGAAATAGGGTATGCTTGAATTTTTTGCAAAAATGTGCAAAAATTTTCCAATTTTTTTGTGTTTCCCTAGTAGAACTTATGATGTAGAACACATTAACAAGAAAAAAATTGAAATTTTGCAAAATTTTTTTCAAAATGGCGAAATGACGTATAATGCAATTTGAACACGAATTAGGCGAAATAGGGTATGCTTGAATTTTTGCAAAAAGTGCAAAAATTTTCCAATTTTTTGTGTTTCCTAGTAGAACTTATGATGTAGAACACATTAACAAGAAAAAAAATTGAAATTTTTGCAAAAATTTTTCAAAATGGCGAAATGACGTATAATGCAATTTGAACACGAATTAGGCGAAATAGGGTATGCTTGAATTTTTTGCAAAAAAGTGCAAAAATTTTCCAATTTTTTTTGTTTCCCTAGTAGAACTTATGATTAACAAGAAAAAAAATTGAAATTTTTGCAAAATTTATTTCAAAATGGCGAAATGACGTATAATGCAATTTGAACACGAATTAGGCGAAATAGGGTATGCTTGAATTTTTGCAAAAATGTGCAAAAATTTTCCAATTTTGTTGTGTTTCCCCAGTAGAACTTATGATGTAGAACACATTAACAAGAAAAAAATTGAATGTTTGAGTGCAGTTTAAAATCCTCACCAAGTGAACATTCAGTCAGCCGCCTGCACAACCGATTCTTTAGAAATGCTTAGTCGCGCTAAAAGTCGATCGATACATGTTAAAATCAGCACAATTCAGAGATACACCTTTTTGCTATGAAATTAATTTTCTCGGTCAAATATAAAGCAATATATTTTTTTTCTTCAGTAATGTCAGTTAAAAACTTGGTGCTTGGATATATATATTTTTTAAAACCCTGGTGTTAAAATTAAGCATCAAATTGTGTCTTTTAGTATGATATTTTTGATTTTTATAGGGCTTGAGTTCGCCTGCGAGCTTTTTACGGAATTGGTTTTTTAGCGTCTCAAACTAATATAGTTTGCTAAAGAAAGATATTTCCCACCTCTGTAACGCACATCGTGTGGGTCTATATATTATAGTTTTGTCAGAATTTCCGTTTTTATTTTACCTTTTTTCCTTCATGATGCGAAAATGTCAAACTCAGTACTTTTATCTCGTGAGCAACCAGCTGAAATAGTCGATATTTTCATTGTTGTCATCCAGGGCAATTTTCCATTGAAAAGCAAATATTGCCCGACCAGCGATTTAGTAGCCCAAATCCCCAATTGGGTTTTCTGGTAAATGAGGTGAATTTTAAAAATTTGCTCCCGTGATAGCCTGCAGTTTCAATTTATATGGATTCCATGATTATGAAAACCATTTTGTCTGTCTGTTTGTTTGTTTACCTAGGTTAGTCCGTATTTTCTCTTAAAAGAGACGCACGCTTGAGGTCCATGGGAACATCCACGGTCCAAACCTAGAAAAATTAGCGTGTTATTATACGGGATTTTAATCTTCTGTCCCTCCTATCTCCAGGTGAATTTTGTATGACCTACCCCCCCCGCCCCCATCGCGGGTTGCCATTTTCATTACACCCTTCAGACTTGTGTTCGGGTTTGTTTTTAATTTGACATGTAGGCCTATACCTAAATGTATAGCTATGCTATATGTTATTATGTAATATCATGTACATGTAGGCCTATGGGGTGGGGTGGGTGCAGAGGTGTGGAAGTTTATAAAAACCTATTAAATAACCTTAAGGGAAAAAAAACATTTGTGGCAACAATAAGCCTTGCATTGGAAGTCATGGTTAAAGTGTGTTGAGTACCACCCCAAAGTTTCCCTACATACACCCCCACTACCTATTTGGGCCCCCGCCCCCTAGTGCAAGGAAAAAAGAGGAAAAAGGAGGGAGAAAGAAGAAAAGAGAGAGAGAGAGAGAGGGAGAGAGGGGCTGAGAGATGGAGAATCCATACGATATGCAATACCATACGATTATATTCAATAAGCCGGGCAAAAATTGTCTATTTGGGCCCCCGCCCCCTCCCCCCCCCCCCCCCCCCAAGTGCAGGGACATTTGGTGGATTTGGGCCACCGCCCATACAGGCTTGCCCCCTTGGAAAAAAAAAAATCCCAGCTACGCCGCTGTGATCAGTTGGAGCGCTATATTAGGCCTGGGAATTTCGTTGCTATATTGAAGTTCTGGCAACACTGTACCCATGCCGGTATTCCTATTAAACCCAGGGATATCGATCCACAATGCTAGTATCAGCTTTAGATTCCAGCGTTGATTTTGAAAAAATTTTCAGGCGGGAGTGAAAAGTGGTGAAATCAAAACGGAAATTCTGACAAAACTATGATATATCGCTCACGGTGATGTGCGTTAGAAAGTTGGGAAAAATCCTTCATTAGCGAACTATATTACTTTGAAAAGCTAAAAGGTTGATCCAAAAAAAGGCTCGCGGGCAGAGTTTAAGCCTATCAAAATCGAAAATCTTACACGAAATGACTGAATTTCACGCCTAAGTTTAACACTAGGATTTGAAAAAAAAATACAGTATCAAGCGCTACAATTTGACCTGACATTTACTGAAAAAATGAAAATGATTGCATTTTATTTGGCCGAGAAAATTAATTTTACATTGAAAAGGTGTAACTCAAAATTTAGCTCATTTCAACACCAAATTCGATCGTTTGTATTGCCTCATTAAATGACTGAGTGAGCCTTGCAGAACAAAAGAATCGGTTGTCCAGGCTGCTAACTGCATTAACTGTAATGTGTATCGATTCTTGATCATTCAGCCATGCAAATCCCCTTGGTGCAGAGTTCAGCACAGTGAGTTGTAAGATGGTCAGTTCCATTCCTTGTCCCAATACGCCTTGCAGTTAACAAGCATAGGCCTTACTTTGTGACTTTTGGAAAGGGCACTTTTTGTCTTCAATTTAGGCTCATTCAGCCCTGAAGTCATGGAAATCTCTCATTTTCACACAGCACTTAGTAAACAGTCATATAATTATTTCAAAGTTAGTTTTGTTGGTACAAAACGAAACCTTACAATGTTATGACGACATGTTCAGAGGGGGACTTATTTCTTTTGAGGTGTTTATAATAATAATTGATATCTTAAACATTAATTTAGTCTTTTCAACGAGAAAATTCAGATGAAAAATACCTTTTTGGGGCCTAGCTATGACATGATCGTAATTTGACATGTAGGCTTATAGTTACGAACAATGTACTCAATTTGACCTGCACTTATTAGGTAAATAATAAATTATTGTATCATTTTATTAATTTAATACATTCTTTATTAATATGTGAAATGACACATACCTTAAGTAATCCTATATGTTCTTTCTATATCATTCTATGGATAACAGTTACTAAAAATGTTATGAATGATATAATAATGTATTAATATCTTAAACATTAATTTTGTCTTTTCAACGAGAAAATTCAGATCGTAATTTGACATGTAGGCTTATAGTTTTGAACGATATACTCAATTGGATCTGCACCTATTAGGTAAATAATAAATTATTGTATTATTTGATTAATTTAATACATTCTTTATTAATTATAAGTGAAATGACTCATAACTTTAAGTTATCCTATGTTCTTTCTTTTGTATTTGATCATGTCGATTATTATAACTATGGCGTTGAATTAAATGATTGAAGAGAAAACTCAGAATGTAGACTACAGATTGTGCCATGCCCATAGAGCATTTTGCAAGAGCCTAACAATCAACACATTCAGAAACCATTGATTACACATTTAGGGGCTGTACAATAATTATAAGTCCTGGTGAGATGGTAAAATTGGGCGAGCGAAAGCAAAATGGGAGGGCCAGCCGAGGGGGGGGGGGGGAGCAAGCACTTTTTGGCACACATTCATGGGGCGTCTTTTAAATAAAACGATCTAAACGGCTTAGGAAAACAGTACGGAAACGCTTTAATATGCAAATTTTCCTGCTCGATGCGCCCGCAACATAATCAAGACCATTAATTTTTAAGGTTTGAACATTTGAATCTCAAATATTTGGCATGTGCAAGGATTTATTGGCGGGCCGATGTAGGGGGGGGGTGGCAAGCGATTTCATGCTTGTTAGGCGAGTTAGACTATATGCCATGGTCGATTTATTTTATAATACAATTAGGTTATTAATCATGATGAACTCGAAATTATACAAGTAAAGTATTCCATAAATGGTCATAAATTTTTTCATTTTGTGTGTTTAAAAAAACAGATAAGATGAATTTTTGCATTATTTATTATATTAATTATAAGGTTTGGTTTCCCATATGGATAAACCACCATTCTCTTTATGATGAAATATTGTGAATACAATTAATAATTCTGGCCGATTAATATCACCTATAATAGGTATATTGTATCGACCGCGTTATTTTTTGTGAGGACTTTATATACACATTCATATGAAGGAATTGTGATATAAGCTATGGTTTAGATTGTCTATGATTTAGCATAGGCTGACCATGGTGGTGTTTATCGTACTTCTATGGTTTAGATTGTCTATGATTTAGCATAGGCTGACCATGGTGGTGTTTATCGTACTTCTATGGTTTAGATTGTCTATGATTTAGCATAGGCTGACCATGGTGGTGTTTATCGTACTTCTATGGTTTAGATTGTCTATGATTTAGCATAGGCTGACCATGGTGGTGTTTATCGTACTTAGCTATGGTTTAGATTGTCTATGATTTAGCATAGGCTGACCATGGTGGTGTTTATCGTACTTCTATAGGGCCTTTATCCTCTTGACTTGAAGAAAGTGGAAAGTAAAACATAAAACCCACCAACAAACAAGTTTTTCTGAGACTTTAGCCTTTGGACTTAAGGCCCGGTCACACAGTGACGAATAGGCGTGAAGAACGGCAAGCGACGTTAAGCTGCGAATTGCAATTTTGAATTTACCGCCACTCATCGTGGGTTGCCGTTAGTTGTCTCTGACGAATCCGTCAGCGACCGCAGACGGCCGCAATTATTCGTCGGGAAATTTTCAACATGTTGAAAATTTTGTGAGGACAAAAAAGTAGTTGTGATTCCGTTCAAATTTCGTTGGAGACCGCAACCCTCATTTCTTTGACGTTTCCATACCGTGGGAAGCCGTCTCTAGTCGTTTTGAGGTCGTCACAATTTCGTTGGTAGTCGTTGTCAACGTCCATTGACGAATAACCAACGGCAGGCGACGTCACATCTCGCATAGATATTTAAGCGTAAGCGTAGATCGGAAAGTACGCTTATTTGATGAAGTTAGGCGCGCTACTCCGCGTCGTGACACCTCTCTCATCCAAAAGGGTACAAAGTGCCATCAATTTTCAGTTGTTTTGTCCGCATTTATGGCGGATTTTCATAGGTTTTTGTGTCTTAATCCAAACTTCAAAGGCATTTCCTTTTTTGTTGGGATGTTATTCTTACAAATACATGCTGTTTTTAGGCAATCATTATGATTTGAACACAAAATTGGCAAGAAACAAAAGATTGGTCAAACCATCCGTTACGCCCTTTTGACGAAAAAACGTCCTTGGCAGCTGGGTACCAAAAAGTACCCAGCTCAGATGAGTGCGTAATATCCGCGGAAACGTTCGCGTAGGGCTTGCGTTTAGCCAACACGGTGTTAGCGGAATTCGCGAAGTATTTCTCGCGCTGGTGTGTCAAAATAATGGCAAAACTGCAGCCTCCATGTCAAATGGCAAGATAATTGAACTTGTAGCCTATTCGAGTTTCGATCGATCAAGAAAGCTATAGGCCTAAACAGAAGACATCTTCTCTGGCCTAAATGATAAAAGGGGGGGTGTGGGGAGCTTGAAGTCTTGTATGGTATCAGCACAACTTAAAAAGACTTTGGATGGGTGTTAGCCTAAATAGTTCCCGCATTTAATTGGCATGCAAACATGGCAAATGTAGGCCTATTTACCGTTTTTCACGACCGCTCTTTCAATTTCAACCCATCACTTTTCACTAAAGCTCTGAATAATTCCTGGTTGTTAATTTCCTTTTTGATGTGTTTTGTGTGTTTCTTATTTATTTATTTATTTATTTATTATGCTTCATCACTGGCTCATACAATTACAAAAACAAATATATTATATATAAATATTACACATACTAATCAAGAGAAAGTAAATAGAATAAAATGCCAGCGAAAAGAATGGGACAAACAGGGGCAAAATCACGGATCTAGGACCATCCCACCTTTCGATTTTTGCAAACAATTTATGGGGGGGTATTATTATACTTAAATATTTTGTTATAGGACCTACTACGTAGTTATATTTTTTTTTTTTGTATAAGCCTACTAATTCCTTCAAATTAATTTGGTCTATTAAAGCTTAAGAAAATCATGCAACCTATTTTGCAAGTTACAGCCATTTTTTATTCAAATTCCGTTCAAATTCGTTCTATGCCTACCTGGCATGCTGGCGATGTTCACTGAAAACTATTTGGTCTTCGTGATTCATTTTTGTTGTATATAGGCCTAAATGCATTTTATAAGTAGGGCCACAGAGGGGAGAGATCTCTCTTCTGCTGTGAGTAGGGCCTAATAAGAATGAATTTAACATGATGCTAAAATATTAAGATTTAGGGTGTTATACCTTTTAAGGTAAAAAGATGCTAAAATATTAAGATTTTAGCATGTTAAATTTAAGTATAATACTTGGTGCAGGTGTATAGACATAATTTGAGCAAACTGTGATAACTTTATTTTTGTTAAATAGGCCTGTATGTATAGGCCTAAGTTTTGAAAAATGTAACGAATGTGGCAAAGGAGATCATAATATGAGTAGGCCTAAGAGAGCAATAAGTAACACATGCATGTTAGGGCCTACATGCTTATAATTACACTCTAAATTACAATGATTTAAAATAAATCCTTAATGATTGCATAAATGTAATTAGGGACCAATCAATTTTAGATTTAAAATTAATCGTATAGATTTGAATTTTAACGCAAAATTTTTTTGCAAAAAAGTGCAAAAATTTTCCAATTTTTTTGTGTTTCCCTAGTAGAACTTATGATGTAGAACACATTAACAAGAAAAAAAAATTGAAATTTTTGCAAAAATTTATTTCAAAATGGCGAAATGACGTATAATGCAATTTGAACACGAATTAGGCGAAATAGGGTATGCTTGAATTTTTGCAAAAATGTGCAAAAATTTTCCAATTTTGTTGTGTTTCCCTAGTAGAACTTATGATGTAGAACACATTAACAAGAAAAAAAATTGAAATTTTTGCAAAAATTTATTTCAAAATGGCAAAATGACGTAAACACCTCAAAAGAAATAAGTCCCCCTCTGAACATGTCGTCATAACATCGTAAGGTTTCGTTTTGTACCAACAAAACTAACTTTGAAATAATTATATGACTGTTTACTAAGTGCTGTGTGAAAATGAGAGATTTCCATGACTTCAGGGCTGAATGAGCCTAAATTGAAGGCAAAAACTGCCCTTTTCAAAAGTCACAAAGTAGGCCTATGCTTGTCACAAAAGTTGATTCATGGCTTGTTACTAATGGAAAACCCCATGTGTTTGAGTGCAGTTTAAAATCCTCACCAAGTGAACATTCAGTCAGCCGCCTGCACAACCGATTCTTTAGAAATGCTTAGTCGCGCTAAAAGTCGATCGATACATGTTAAAATCAGCACAATTCAGAGATACACCTTTTTGCTATGAAATTAATTTTCTCGGTCAAATATAAAGCAATATATTTTTTTTCTTCAGTAATGTCAGTTAAAAACTTGGTGCTTGGATATATATATTTTTTTAAATCCTGGTTATAAAATTAAGCATCAAATTGTGTCTTTTAGTATGATATTTTTGATTTTTATAGGGCTTGAGTTCGCCTGCGAGCTTTTTACGGAATTGGTTTTTTAGCGTCTCAAACTAATATAGTTTGCTAAAGAAAGATATTTCCCACCTCTGTAACGCACATCGTGTGGGTCTATATATTATAGTTTTGTCAGAATTTCCGTTTTGATTTTACCTTTTTCCCTTCATGATGCGAAAATGTCAAACTCAGTACTTTTATCTCGTGAGCAACCAGCTGAAATAGTCGATATTTTCATTGTTGTCATCCAGGGCAATTTTCCATTGAAAAGCAAATATTGCCCGACCAGCGATTTAGTAGCCCAAATCCCCAATTGGGTTTTCTGGTAAATGAGGTGAATTTTAAACATTTGCTCCCGTGATAGCCTGCAGTTTCAATTTATATGGATTCCATGATTATGAAAACCATTTTGTCTGTCTGTTTGTTTGTTTACCTAGGTTAGTCCGTATTTTCTCTTAAAAGAGACGCACGCTTGAGGTCCATGGGAACATCCACGGTCCAAACCTAGAAAAATTAGCGTGTTATTATACGGGATTTTAATCTTCTGTCCCTCCTATCTCCCGGTGAATTTTGCATGACCTACCCCCCCCCGCCCCCATCGCGGGTTGCCATTTTCATTACACCCTTCAGACTTGTGTTCGGGTTTGTTTTTAATTTGACATGTAGGCCTATACCTAAATGTATAGCTATGCTATATGTTATTATGTAATATCATGTACATGTAGGCCTATGGGGTGGGGTGGGTGCAGAGGTGTGGAAGTTTATAAAACCTATTAAATAACCTTAAGGGAAAAAAACATTTGTGGCAACAATAAGCCTTGAAATAAAGTCATGGTTAAAGTGTGTTGAGTACCACCCCAAAGTTTCCCTACATACACCCCACTACCTATTTGGGCCCCCGCCCCCTAGTGCAAGGAAAAAAGAGGAAAAAGGAGGGAGAAAGAAGAAAAAAGAGAGGAGAGAGAGAGGGGAGAAGAGGGGGGCTGAGAGATGGAGAATCCATACGATATGCAATACCATACGATTATATTCAATAAGCCTGGCAAAAATTGTCTATTTGGGCCCCCTCCCCCCTCTCACCCCCCCCAAGTGCAGGGACATTTGGTGGATTTGGGCCACCGCCCATACAGGCTTGCCCCCCTTGGAAAAAAATCCCAGCTACGCCGCTGTGATCAGTTGGAGCGCTATATTAGGCCTGGGAATTTCGTTGCTATATTGAAGTTCTGGCAACACTGTACCCATGCCGGTATTCCTATTAAACCCAGGGATATCGATCCACAATGCTAGTATCAGCTTTAGATTCCAGCGTTGATTTTGAAAAAATTTTCAGGCGGGAGTGAAAAGTGGTGAAATCAAAACGGAAATTCTGACAAAACTATGATATATCGCTCACGGTGATGTGCGATAGAAAGTTGGGAAAAATCCTTCATTAGCGAACTATATTACTTTGAAAAGCTAAAAGGTTGATCCAAAAAAAGGCTCGCGGGCAGAGTTTAAGCCTATCAAAATCGAAAATCTTACACGAAATGACTGAATTTCACGCCTAAGTTTAACACTAGGATTTGAAAAAAAATACAGTATCAAGCGCTACAATTTGACCTGACATTTACTGAAAAAATGAAAATGATTGCATTTTATTTGGCCGAGAAAATTAATTTTACATTGAAAAGGTGTAACTCAAAATTTAGCTCATTTCAACACCAAATTCGATCGTTTGTATTGCCTCATTAAATGACTGAGTGAGCCTTGCAGAACAAAAAGAATCGGTTGTCCAGGCTGCTAACTGCATTAACTGTAATGTGTATCGATTCTTGATCATTCAGCCATGCAAATCCCCTTGGTGCAGAGTTCAGCACAGTGAGTTGTAAGATGGTCAGTTCCATTCCTTGTCCCAATACGCCTTGCAGTTAACAAGCATAGGCCTTACTTTGTGACTTTTGGAAAGGGCACTTTTTGTCTTCAATTTAGGCTCATTCAGCCCTGAAGTCATGGAAATCTCTCATTTTCACACAGCACTTAGTAAACAGTCATATAATTATTTCAAAGTTAGTTTTGTTGGTACAAAACGAAACCTTACAATGTTATGACGACATGTTCAGAGGGGGACTTATTTCTTTTGAGGTGTTTATAATAATAATTGATATCTTAAACATTAATTTAGTCTTTTCAACGAGAAAATTCAGATGAAAAATACCTTTTTGGGGCCTAGCTATGACATGATCGTAATTTGACATGTAGGCTTATAGTTACGAACAATGTACTCAATTTGACCTGCACTTATTAGGTAAATAATAAATTATTGTATCATTTTATTAATTTAATACATTCTTTATTAATATGTGAAATGACACATACCTTAAGTAATCCTATATGTTCTTTCTATATCATTCTATGGATAACAGTTACTAAAAATGTTATGAATGATATAATAATGTATTAATATCTTAAACATTAATTTTGTCTTTTCAACGAGAAAATTCAGATCGTAATTTGACATGTAGGCTTATAGTTTTGAACGATATACTCAATTGGATCTGCACCTATTAGGTAAATAATAAATTATTGTATTATTTGATTAATTTAATACATTCTTTATTAATTATAAGTGAAATGACTCATAACTTTAAGTTATCCTATGTTCTTTCTTTTGTATTTGATCATGTCGATTATTATAACTATGGCGTTGAATTAAATGATTGAAGAGAAAACTCAGAATGTAGACTACAGATTGTGCCATGCCCATAGAGCATTTTGCAAGAGCCTAACAATCAACACATTCAGAAACCATTGATTACACATTTAGGGGCTGTACAATAATTATAAGTCCTGGTGAGATGGTAAAATTGGGCGAGCGAAAGCAAAATGGGAGGGCCAGCCGAGGGGGGGCAAAGCACTTTTTGGCACACATTCATGGGGCGTCTTTTAAATAAAACGATCTAAACGGCTTAGGAAAACAGTACGGAAACGCTTTAATATGCAAATTTTCCTGCTCGATGCGCCCGCAACATAATCAAGACCATTAATTTTTAAGGTTTGAACATTTGAATCTCAAATATTTGGCATGTGCAAGGATTTATTGGCGGGCCGATGTAGGGGGGTGGCAAGCGATTTCATGCTTGTTAGGCGAGTTAGACTATATGCCATGGTCGATTTATTTTATAATACAATTAGGTTATTAATCATGATGAACTCGAAATTATACAAGTAAAGTATTCCATAAATGGTCATAAATTTTTTCATTTTGTGTGTTAAAAAAACAGATAAGATGAATTTTTGCATTATTTATTATATTAATTATAAGGTTTGGTTTCCCATATGGATAAACCACCATTCTCTTTATGATGAAATATTGTGAATACAATTAATAATTCTGGCCGATTAATATCACCTATAATAGGTATATTGTATCGACCGCGTTATTATTTGTGAGGACTTTATATACACATTCATATGAAGGAATTGTGATATAAGCTATGGTTTAGATTGTCTATGATTTAGCATAGGCTGACCATGGTGGTGTTTATCGTACTTCTATGGTTTAGATTGTCTATGATTTAGCATAGGCTGACCATGGTGGTGTTTATCGTACTTCTATGGTTTAGATTGTCTATGATTTAGCATAGGCTGACCATGGTGGTGTTTATCGTACTTCTATGGTTTAGATTGTCTATGATTTAGCATAGGCTGACCATGGTGGTGTTTATCGTACTTAGCTATGGTTTAGATTGTCTATGATTTAGCATAGGCTGACCATGGTGGTGTTTATCGTACTTCTATAGGGCCTTTATCCTCTTGACTTGAAGAAAGTGGAAAGTAAAACATAAAACCCACCAACAAACAAGTTTTTCTGAGACTTTAGCCTTTGGACTTAAGGCCCGGTCACACAGTGACGAATAGGCGTGAAGAACGGCAAGCGACGTTAAGCTGCGAATTGCAATTTTGAATTTACCGCCACTCATCGTGGGTTGCCGTTAGTTGTCTCTGACGAATCCGTCAGCGACCGCAGACGGCCGCAATTATTCGTCGGGAAATTTTCAACATGTTGAAAATTTTGTGAGGACAAAAAAAGTAGTTGTGATTCCGTTCAAATTTCGTTGGAGACCGCAACCCTCATTTCTTTGACGTTTCCATACCGTGGGAAGCCGTCTCTAGTCGTTTTGAGGTCGTCACAATTTCGTTGGTAGTCGTTGTCAACGTCCATTGACGAATAACCAACGGCAGGCGACGTCACATCTCGCATAGATATTTAAGCGTAAGCGTAGATCGGAAAGTACGCTTATTTGATGAAGTTAGGCGCGCTACTCCGCGTCGTGACACCTCTCTCATCCAAAAGGGTACAAAGTGCCATCAATTTTCAGTTGTTTTGTCCGCATTTATGGCGGATTTTCATAGGTTTTTGTGTCTTAATCCAAACTTCAAAGGCATTTCCTTTTTTGTTGGGATGTTATTCTTACAAATACATGCTGTTTTTAGGCAATCATTATGATTTGAACACAAAATTGGCAAGAAACAAAAGATTGGTCAAACCATCCGTTACGCCCTTTTGACGAAAAACGTCCTTGGCAGCTGGGTACCAAAAAGTACCCAGCTCAGATGAGTGCGTAATATCCGCGGAAACGTTCGCGTAGGGCTTGCGTTTAGCCAACACGGTGTTAGCGGAATTCGCGAAGTATTTCTCGCGCTGGTGTGTCAAAATAATGGCAAAACTGCAGCCTCCATGTCAAATGGCAAGATAATTGAACTTGTAGCCTATTCGAGTTTCGATCGATCAAGAAAGCTATAGGCCTAAACAGAGAAGACATCTTCTCTGGCCTAAATGATAAAAGGGGAGTGTGGGGAGCTTGAAGTCTTGTATGGTATCAGCACAACTTAAAAAGACTTTGGATGGGTGTTAGCCTAAATAGTTCCCGCATTTAATTGGCATGCAAACATGGCAAATGTAGGCCTATTTACCGTTTTTCACGACCGCTCTTTCAATTTCAACCCATCACTTTTCACTAAAGCTCTGAATAATTCCTGGTTGTTAATTTCCTTTTTGATGTGTTTTGTGTGTTTCTTATTTATTTATTTATTTATTTATTATGCTTCATCACTGGCTCATACAATTACAAAAACAAATATATTATATATAAATATTACACATACTAATCAAGAGAAAGTAAATAGAATAAAATGCCAGCGAAAAGAATGGGACAAACAGGGGCAAAATCACGGATCTAGGACCATCCCACCTTTCGATTTTTGCAAACAATTTATGGGGGGTATTATTATACTTAAATATTTTGTTATAGGACCTACTACGTAGTTATATTTTTTTCTGTTTGTATAAGCCTACTAATTCCTTCAAATTAATTTGGTCTATTAAAGCTTAAGAAAATCATGCAACCTATTTTGCAAGTTACAGCCATTTTTTATTCAAATTCCGTTCAAATTCGTTCTATGCCTACCTGGCATGCTGGCGATGTTCACTGAAAACTATTTGGTCTTCGTGATTCATTTTGTTGTATATAGGCCTAAATGCATTTTATAAGTAGGGCCACAGAGGGAGAGATCTCTCTTCTGCTGTGAGTAGGGCCTAATAAGAATGAATTTAACATGATGCTAAAATATTAAGATTTAGGGTGTTATACCTTTTAAGGTAAAAGATGCTAAAATATTAAGATTTTAGCATGTTAAATTTAAGTATAATACTTGGTGCAGGTGTATAGACATAATTTGAGCAAACTGTGATAACTTTATTTTGTTAAATAGGCCTGTATGTATAGGCCTAAGTTTTGAAAAATGTAACGAATGTGGCAAAGGAGATCATAATATGAGTAGGCCTAAGAGAGCAATAAGTAACACATGCATGTTAGGGCCTACATGCTTATAATTACACTCTAAATTACAATGATTTAAAATAAATCCTTAATGATTGCATAAATGTAATTAGGGACCAATCAATTTTAGATTTAAAATTAATCGTATAGATTTGAATTTTAATTCTTAAAGATTTAATTTTAAATCTGTAAGATTTAATTTCAAATCTAATATCAATTATGAATTTCATTCAATTTTTTTTTGTTGGGGTGGGGCGAATTTGAAATATTTTAGGCCTAAAAATTAAGTACAAAATATGAATGATTGCTATGACACACATCATCAGCAGCATGGCCTACTAATCATGCTAATTGTTTGTATTTGGATTGAATTTTTTGAAATGATTGAAATTTTGACGTATAATGCTTTTCGCATTTGCAAAATGAAAACACGCAATTCCAAACAAGCATACAAAAACAAACAACCAAGCAAGGAAAAAAAACCCTACCAAACAAAAAAAATTCATCAAAACCCACACACAAAAAAAGAATAAAATAAAATAAATAAAATAAAAAACCCAACAACAACATCACCACAAAAAGCTACAAAACACTGCATAAATAATTTATAAAGATGTGTTAAATTTCAAAATGTTAAATGCACCTTTCCCCCAATTATGCTTCGGAATCAAAACAAAGGAGAAGCAAAAACAAAAACAAACAAGGAAACAAACGTAAACCAAAACCACAATAAAACAAACAAACAAAACACGGTCTAGCCTTGGGCCTACATATCAATCAAAAAAATACTTGGCAGACTCACTGGCAACACGTAAATTCTCCAAATTGAGTGCGTTTAGCTTCAGTACGCTCTGAATAAAGCACTCATGGCGTATAGCAATGTGTACTACAATGCGAAGTCGCGATTGTTGATTTCAGTACGCAAAGACCAAAACAAATTCCTTCGACTTCACTGCGTACCCACCTACGCGCTATAACAACCCGTTCTAGCCTCCTTCGGAGGCGAAGGAGCGTTGCGATTTCAATGACATCTCGAACCCTGACGACACGTTGCGGCAAGCAACGAAATTGTAACGATCTTGGTGCGACAGTGAATTGCGAATTTTGTCCGGAGAGTGACGGATATTGTTTGCGAGTATCGTTTGCGAGTACCTGCGGCATTGAAACGGTGGTCTGCGATGGGTTACGATTTTTAAACGATGGTCAACGATTTAAAACTTTTTGTGTGATTCATGAGATAGATATATGCATTTGTAGGATTGTAAAAATTAATCAAGTCTTTTTTATGGTCGTTGACAACGACTACCAACGAAATTGTGACGACCTCAAAACGACTAGAGACGGCTTCCCACGGTATGGAAACGTCAAAGAAATGAGGGTTGCGGTCTCCAACGAAATTTGAACGGAATCACAACTACTTTTTTGTCGTCACAAAATTTTCAACATGTTGAAAATTTCCCGACGAATAATTTCGGCCGTCTGCGGTCGCTGACGGATTCTCAGCGACAACTAACGGCAACTCACGATGAGTGACGGTAAATTCTAATCAAGTCTGTTTGTGCGATGTTTGACGTTTTATTGACGTCAGTTCGATTTCAATAGACTACCCGGCACGATGCAATTTTAAAGTTCATATAAAAAGAAAATGATATCAATAATAATCAAAAATATTAATATTTCTGATTATTATTGATATTGATGATAGTATTTTTTATCATTATTGATATATTGATATTGATATAATAGTTTGGATTATTATTAATATTGATTTTCATATTTTGATTCCTATTGATATTGATATTATTTTTTTTGATTATTTTTGATATGTGTAAATATTTTTTATTATTATTGATATTGATATTAATATCTTTGATTATAATATGCCTAATTGATATTGATATTAATATCTTTGATTATAATAATTGATATTGATGTTAATATATTATTGATATAGATATTAAAAGTTTAGATTATTATTTATATTGATTTTACTATTTTTTATTATTATTGATATTTATATTGGTTTTTTTTATATTATTATTGATATGTGTAATATTTTTGATTATTATTGATATTGATGTTAATAATCCTGATTATTATTGATATAGATAATAATTTGGATTATTATTGATATTGATTTTACTATTTTTGATTATTGTTGATATTGATGTTAATATATTTGATTATTATTGATATTGATATTTTTGAGTGGATGATCAGAACGTTGTGAAGAGTGGGAACGCCAAAGGGGACTATACGACCCGCACACACACAGGCTTTGATGTCGGCTGCTGAGTCACGTCATCATCAGCGCAATCCACCGTCAGTTGCCGTTCCTTGCCGAAAGCAAATCCGCTGCCAGCCGTCTGACCTCGTTGCTTGTTGTCGTGCTCCGTCGAGACTTCGTCACTCATCGCCCAGACAACGTCCGGATTTGGTCGCTAGTCTCCGTTTCCTGCCGCATCCTCTCGTCCCTTGCCGTCGTTTTGTCGCTAAAGGTCGTTCCCACTCGTCACCGAATCTTGTTTTTGCTCTTTTTGTCGTCGCTTTGCCGTCAACATTTTGTGATTTTCACGTTCGTCACCTTTCGTTGCTTATCGTCCGTCACAGTGTGACCGGGCCTTTAAGGCGCATTATCCCCTAGCCTGAATCCTTCTGGCCTCTAATGGCGGCGCCTTTTTTTACCCACAATCCTTCACGTTGCCTTATTCGAGGCCTGAATTCTTTTGGTGTAAAAAGAGAGCGTTTCAAGACGGAATTCCGTCTTGAAATAATGAATAATTAATTAGCTGGAGGCGGGTCATGACACTGTATATGCACCGTACATGTCCAGCTGTCTTGCATAATGATGTAAACAAAACAATACATTTCACATGTGTGCCGACGACCGACTAGTCAAATTTTTAAAAAGTGTGAATTTAAGTGAAATTTGAGAAGAAAAGAGTTCATAATTCTGTGCGTACTGTATGAGTGGCCACCACGCACAGCCACCGCTGTTGGAGGGCGGCAGACAGGTTACGCGAAAACGCTGCACAGCGGTCGTGTTCCCGCAAAACGCAAACCGCGTTTGAGCACAATTTTAGGCTGTACCGGTTTACTAAAAATGCTCTATCTCAAAATTGACGGGCATCAGAACAATAAAAATAGCATAATATAACTGATAAGCAATTATTTTAGCAGATAATCGAGAAATTTAAAGTAATTTAAAATTAATTAAGACATATTTGCTTGGTTGGTTTTGCCCCAATTTTCGTGATATTACTCTGAAAACACAATGTTTGAAAGTACTTTTTGAAAAATTTTGAGATTTTCTGCGTTGAAGTGGAATATTGCAGTTTGATATTCACAGATGTCCTTTTCTAAAACCACAAACCTGATGTTGTTACTAGGTGTTTCCTTTTTGTTATACATTTTCTAAAAACACCCTTTTTTGTTTTTAAACTTTGCGCTGCTTTTCAGCCCGATACGCGCGAGCCTAGCACAAGTCAATGCGAAGTACTAGTAGGCCTATACTTTTTTTTTTTTTAATGGAAAACGCATCGGCCTAGGTTTTATTTTTGTTATTAGAGTAAACAGCTTTAATATGTTCTGAATTTATTGTTTGTCTAATGTGATAATAAATTAACACCAACATACTTTTGAACATCAATAGGCCTACTAGGTATTGCTTTTTTTTGTAATAAATCGTCTAAAAACGGGGTTTTTTTTGCACAAAGGCGCTTAGAGTGGCCCGCCGGGATAGGCCTACAGCACAGTAATCCGTTTTGCCGTTTTTGTTATTATTGTAATTGTTTGATTTGTCGTTATTTTATTTTAATATTAGCCTAAATTTGTATTTTTGATTATTTTTTACTATCAAACAAGTGCAAAATGTTTAAAAAACATCCACATTAAGGAAAATTAATTAATATCGAGTCATAATTACCGGGCATAATTATAAGGTCACAATAAAAACACTTTGTAGGCATAGCCTAGATGTAAATAACATTTATTTCTTATTAGACTTTATGCATAAGTTCAACAATACTTCATGGAGTTGTTCTGGTATGAATAAAGATGAAGAAAGTTTAAAACTTCAAAAGAGTACATTAATATTAAAAGATCATTTAAGGCCTAGGCCTGCAGTTGTTTTCTTCCTCAGCATAGCCTATATTATTAATTAGGCCTACTTTCTCTTCTTTTCTTTTTTATCATTTTCCAATCTTTCTCTGCATTGCACCTTTATTTTACTTTATGTTATGTTAATGCACCTTGCTTTTACTTTATTATAATATGATGCTATGATTTATTTTCATATTTCTTTTTTCTCCTGTATTTGTGATATTTTACAGGCATCGGAGAATGATAATCCATGAAAAAACCTGAAATGTTTGATCGCGGGAAATTAGGCGAAAAACTGGCTGAAATTAAATGCGGAAAAACGGGACAAAAACCCCTCCTAAATTCAGGTTTAAATTTGAATATTGTCATGCCTGATTTTAATATGGCTTTAGTTCATATTTCTTTTTCATGTTTAATTTTTACTTCCGCATTCCTGCATGCAATCTTAATTTCATCTTCCAGTCTCCTTTAACATGTTTAAAGCCCGGCCCCCCCAACTCAACACAAAAGGTGACAACCGTGAGAGTTACCAAATTGTGTGGAAAAGGGGTCATTTTTTTACCAGTAGCAAGGACCACGAAATTGGCAAAATAAGGTGTATTTAATTTGCACTGTCCGTGAAATTTGATAGTGAAATCAGCAAAATAGGGGCATTTAATTTGCACTGTCTGCAAAATTTGGATAAAAGGGGTACTTGATCAATCCAGAAATTTTATGTCAATTTTTTAGTGTCATTGATAAGGGGTGTTTGAAATTCAAATAATTGAAAAGGAGTGTTTGAAATTCTGGTCATTGAAAAAAGGGGTTGTTTTTGGCCAAATTTTGTCCTCGATTTTGCATGAAAAAGGCCCGGAAAAAGGGGGTAAATTTGATGAAAAACCATTGCAAAGGGGACCTTTGAAAGATTTGGTAACTCTCATGGTTGTCAACTTCTTGTGTTGAGTTAGGGGGCCGGGGTTTAACGACTAATAATTCATAAATAATTCAAAAATGTATAGGCCTAACTCCCAAATAGCTCACATTGGTTGGAATGCGATTTCTTTTTATACCTATGATCGGTCGGCACAACATTGAAAAATCAATTTTTTTCGACTAAATATTCAATTGGAAAATTTAAAACACCTAGGCCTAGGCCTATACATGCTTTTAATTTTCCCATTTTCTTTTTCTTTCTCATGAAATTATAAGTCAACACTGTGAAAAGGACTGTTGCCCAACCTTTACGGCAGTGTGAACTTTGGCCAAATTTGTTTAGGACTGAAAGGTTGAAATTCGGAGGGTCGAAATATTAAATAACGGATCAGGCCTATGGATCAAGACTTACAGGCCTACAAAGAGGTCAAATCTCAGTGAGGATGGACTTTATTGGAGGGGTGAACGTGTTGTTTAGGGAGTGAAGGGACGACCCCCAGGTTTATTTGTTACATTTTCTCTCGACATGGGGCCAAAGTTTTTTGTTTGTATAGGGCTAGCTAGCTAGAGAAATGGCAACTACTAGCATGCACGAATGTGCGTTTTAGATTACCGTAAATTTCCTGTTTGAAATGTCTTGCATCAAAAGCATTCGCTATTTATAGGCCTACCCAAACCCGAAAACCGACATTTTGACATCCAGTTTATAATTATAGGCCTATGGTCGATCAGAGACATTTTTGACTTTGAGGTATTGGTCGAATAGGAGTATAGGCCTACATTTGAAATTCGAAAACGTTTTAATCGTATTTAAAAAAAAAAAAAAAGTAAATGCTTTGCATGTTCATGTTGTTAAAACATGTATGAATATTTCGTGATTCTATGATTGCATAGAAATAGGGCCTAGGCCTACTTTACACGTTTACTTAAAACAAAGGTTAAATTTGATGTTTTTTAAAGGATATGCATGCATGTGGTCTAAGTATCATCCAATCAGGAAGTTAAAAGGGGTCAGGTCCGTAACCAGGATTTTTGGGGGGGGGGGGCGGTTTTGAAAAAGTGGGCATTTTTTCAAATTTGGACCTTTCTGGACTAGGGGTGGATTTTGAAAAGTGGGCTTTCTTCGCCAAAATTTGGACCTTTTTTGACCAATTTTAGGGCTTTAAGTTCAGGATGGGGGTAGGGGGGGGGGGTGTCCGCCTCCAGCTCCCAGGTGCCTAATAAAAAAATCAAGTCTAGGCCTATTATACATACAACAAAGCTTAAAGACCTGAACGTGTTTTCTTTTCTTGTATATAAGCTAGGGCCTAAATTTAAGTATTTTCCCAAGCTCCTCGGATTCGGAAAAATTTGAAAATAAGGGTTTGCCCAGTTTTGTAGTTTGGTCAACTTTTGGAAATAAAGACCGAAGATTAGGCGTATACATATTATATCATAGAATAAACAAGGCTTAACATTTTGGCGTTCAAAAACAAATTTTAAATAAGGGCCTAAAAAGTAAAGTATTTCTCATTCTGGGGGAGCCCGTTCCTCCTTTGATTCGGAAAAGTTTGAAAATAGGCCTAAGGGGTTAAATGACGCCCATTTCAATGTTACTAAAACGAAATCTTATGATATTAATATTATATTTTGAGCAATGGACTCGGAAGTCGTTATTTTTTTGTGAATGAGGGCATAAACTCCTGATGATTATCTTAGTTGAAATAAGCTGAAATACGCGGGTAAATTTTGACTTTCATAGCTAGTTGCAGGGCCGAGATTAAATGTTTTTAGTTGTAAAATCAACCGGCCCCGGAGCCCCCGCGCCGCGCCTCGTGTTTAGGGCCTAGGCCTAGCCTATGTTGCAAGTTTTTAAAGTTTTTTGTTTGTAGCTGGTATAGCCTATATGCAATCACCTAGGTTATTTTGTCAAAGGTGTGTATGTTATATTTTGTGCATTTTATAATGTAACATTTTTGATTAATAATCACGGTATATCAATTATTTATACGGCTTATTAGGCCTAGGCCTATAAATTCATAAGCCTATTATAAAACCATATGCATGCACGCACCATTATTTGGCCGTTGCAGATCTTTTTAACAGGTATGTCGACACGTTCGGCGAATTTAAAATGAGATTTTAGTTAGTGTTAGTGTAAATTAGTTGGGAAATCAAATAAATAATTGATCAACTGTGTAGAGGGCATCTTAGTACAATCTGAATGGATGCAGGCCTACATGCTGAAATGACGATCGCATTTTCGGTTATATGGTCTCATTTTATGTGAAGATTGGAATGTAAATGGGTCAATCGTTGAACATTTCGTCAATATCAAATGTTATTCAAAAGTAGGCTATGTTGGTATTAATTTACTATCATATCCAACAAACAATAAATTCAGAACGAATTTAATAAAACAACAAAAATAAAACCTATGCGTTTTCTACAAAAAAAAGGATGCTTCGCATTGACTTGGGCTAGGCCCGCACGCATAGCGCATATACGTCGGGCCGAAAAGCAGCGTAAAGTTCAAAAACAAAAAAGGGCGTTTTTAGAAAATGTATAACAAAAAGGAAACACCTAGTAACAACATCAGGTTTGTGGTTTTAGAAAAGGACATCTGTGAATATCAAACTGCAATATTTCACTTCAACACTGAAAATCTCGAAAATTTTCAAAAAGTACTTTAAAAAATTGTGTTTTAAGGTAAAAATCACGTAAATTGGTGCAAAATTAAACAGACAATTATTTCACCTCATTATTCTTATTTAATTAAAAAACACAATTGCCTGATAAAATGAACCCTTATCAATGTATTACATGTTATTTTTTATTTCTTGATGCCGCACATTTGAAATATGTACCTTTTAATGAGCCGATACAGGGCAAAATTTTGCTCGATCGCAGTTTCAAAGTTCGCGGTTAAACGGCTGTTGTCATGCTCTTGCGCGTAACCTCGCTGCCGCTGGTGGCGGAAATGAACACCGGTGCAGCCGAACCGGGAGAATGCCGGCGACATGACTGGAGTCATACGTATATCATGCACGCAGTGCAGAGCTACACTTTGACTTTCGGTAATCGCTGATTTCCAACCGCCGGACCGACCTCATGAATAGTTAATCCGATGACGTACATAACAGGTTTTCGAGTTATCATTACATGTAATGTACCCTGTATTCAGTGGTGTAAAAATCTCAATTTTTTTTGGAAAAAGTGGGGGGATGAGGCTGTGGATCACGAAATGCCCCTTTAATTACTTAATTAATTAATTTATCTATTTATTAATTTATCTATTTATTTATTTATTTATTTATTTATTTATTTATTTATTTGATTTATAGGGCCTGTGCCTATACTTATGGTACAATCAATCAATCAATCAGTCTTTATTTCATTCAAAATACAACAATACAATAACAGCAAGACAACACATTTGAATGAGGAGATGCTCAGAAGGCCAAAAAGGCCTGAACAAGCACCCCCTTAACCTTAGCCTAAGTTTCTTAATTTGTCTAATAAAATACAAATACATACATACAAACACCCCCCACCCTCTTTCATACATTCATGTAGAACGAACTAAGCAGGAAAAAAATGACGAATAAAGAACATGCATAATATAAGTGTACGACAAATTAGGATTTCATAACATATGCTCACGTATATCGCAAAAGAAAGCTGAACATTTTGTGAATATAATATAAATGCTAAGAGATCAGTTAATTTTAATCGATTTTTTGTTTTAAAAGGAGAAAAATAAAAATAAGTAAATCAAAGTAAATCAAAGAGATATTAAGTGTACATTTCCATAAGGTTTGTTTTAATTTGGGATCTAAAGAGTTTTACTGATGTAGCCGTTTTGGCGCATCTGTCAATCGAATGCCATTTTCTTGGCCCGGCGGTTCTTATTGTTTTGTTAGCAAACTCTGTTTTTGTAAGACAGATCTTGTAATCTTCAGCGTTTCTTGTGTGATACCTGAGGTGATTCCTCTGCTCAACGAAATAACTATTGAAGGCCTTTGGTAACATATTGGTATTATACTTGTACATGAAAGTGCTTAGTTCGAGATCATAACTATCATAAACATTAAGCAAATTGTAATTCTTGAAAATAGGGGCTGAGTGACTTAAAAGTGACTATTCGATATCATTCTAAGGGCTTTTTTTGAAGTTTGAAAATCTTTTCCAAATATTTTGACAAGTATTTCCCCATGCTAAGATACCGTAGTTTATGTAAGGAAGTATTAAAGTACAATATAGTGAATACATTATTCGTTCAGGGAACAAAATGTTTCAGTTGGTTTATTACACCAACACCTCTAGATATATTCTTTGAGATGTTGGTAATATGAAATTTCCAAGTTAGATTCTCATCAATTGTCACTCCAAGAAATTTGGTCTTATTCAACCTTTCCAGGATTACATTATCTAATATAATATTATTAGTAGCATTGTACAATACGCGTGATGTTTTGTGATTTGTACCAAGCACCATATAATTAGTCTTGCTTGCATTCACTGATAGCTTATTAGCCTTAAACCAATTATTAACTTCTTTTAATTCATTGTTGATAAGATCGTATTTGGACACAATGTCCTTATGTGAATAAGTTATAGTAGTATCATCGGCAAACAAGACAAATTTTAGAATGGTGGAAGTATTTATGATATCATTAACATACAAAATGAACAATAATGGGCCTAGGATGGAGCCTTGAGGTACTCCACATATTATATCTTTATATTCAGATTTACAAGAATTGTAATACACATACTGTTTTCTATTATGTAAGTAATCTTTAAACCATTTTAAAACGTTTCCTCTAAAACCATAATGTTCCAGTTTATGTAATAAAATACTATGGTCGATAGTGTCAAAGGCTTTTGACAAATCTAAGAAAATCCCAACAGTTGTCTCATTGTTTTCGACAGCATTACTAATTTTGTCAATAAATTCCAAGATAGCCATATAGGTAGAATGTTTAGATCTAAAGCCAAATTGCTTATCATTTAGAATTTCATATTTATCAATGTAATGTATGCATCTGTTGAATACAAGCCTTTCAAGTATTTTTGAAAAGCATGGCAGGACAGAAACTGGACGATAGTTGGAGAAAACTTCTGGATTTTCTTTCTTATAAATGGGAATTACCTTTGCGATCTTTAACTCATTTGGTACTACACCAGCAGTAATAGACAGGTTGAATATGATAGTTAACGGAATCGATATTTCCTTTGCAATCTTTTTTACCACGTAATTACCAATAGTATCGTGACCAGCACTCTTGTTTTGATTAAATTTATGTATTATTTTTATAACGTCTTCATTAACAATTGGTTTCATGTACATGCTACTGCTTAATGGGCTCTTTAAATAATCATAGTACTTCTTGCCATTTGTTGTAATCTTGGAAGCTAATTTAGGTCCGATGTTAACAAAATATTCATTAAATTCATTTGAAATTTTCTGGGGATCTGACACCGTTTCGCCTTCATCATTTTTGAATTTAGCTTGCATATTTCTTTTGTTGTTACGTCCAATAATACTATAGTACTTATATATCTATCAATTAATTATTAAATGTTAATTAATTAATTAATTAATTTATTTATTTATTTAATTTATAGGGTCTATGCCTATACTTATGGTACTTATGTATCTATCAATTAATTATTAAATGTTTAATTAATTAATTTATTTATTTATTTATTTATCTATTTATTTAATTTATAGGGCCTATGCCTATACTTATGGTAGGCCCTACTTATGTATCTATTTATTTGTTTGTGCGTGTATTTATTTATTTATTTATTTATTTATTTATTTATTTATTTATTTATCTATTTTCCTTCAGTTATTGGATCTTATTTATTTATTTATGTATTTATTTATTTGAACTATTATATTTTTGTTCAATCACCTATCACATCTCGAACTATATGAATCAAGCAAGCAAGCGAGCAAGCAAGCAAGTATTTAATAATTCAATTAATTAATTAATCGATCAATCAATTATAAAATCACATCTGTCAAACAAGCAAACATATTGCAAGACTCACTCATCCATCACTTACTCACCCCTCTCATCACTCACTCACGCCTCTTACTCAAACCTCTCACTTACTCACCTCTTACTCACCCCTCTCATTACTCACTCACGCACCTCTTACTCACCCCCTCTAAACATCACTCACTCATCACTCACTCATCCCTCCCTCCCTCTCACTCACTCTCTCTCACTCGCCGTCACTTCCCATCACTCACTCACTCCCCCACTCACTCACTTACTCACCACTTACTCACTCACCACTCACTCACTCCACCATCACCCACCCACTCACCCCCCCCATACACTCACTCACTCCACCATCACCCACTCACTCACTCACTCACTTACTCACTCACTTACTCACCACTCACTCACTCACTCACTCACTCACTCACCCCCTCACCCCTCCACCATCACTCACTCACTCACTCACTCCTCACTCACTCACCCCCACTCACACACTCACTTACTCACCACTCACTCACTCACTCGCTCGCTCCACCTCTTCTCATCACTTACTCATTCACTTGTCCCTCCTTCTCTCTTTCATTCACTCACTCCTCCCCCGCTCACTCACCCCCACTCACCCCTTCATCCCTCCCTCACTCACCTCTTATCACCTACCCCCTCTTAATACTCTCTTGCTCACTCACTAGCTCATTCCTTATGACTCACAAACTTACTCACCACATGTTCACACTAGATGCACTCAACTCGATGATTTATCGATTGCGTTGATTGATTGCTTGAGTTATGGTGTTATAGAGCCTCCTTGATTAATTGATTATTAATTAAGTTTTTGATTGGGTGAGTGTGTGAGCGATTGATGAAATGATGATTGATTGATTAATGATATATTGATGGACTGGTTGGTCGCATTTGATCGCGTTAGCGTTTGATCACTCGCTTGCTTGTTTGTTTATTTCTTGCTTGATTAATTATTCAATTATGTTTTTATTGAGATGCGAGCGATGAACAAATAAATAATAGAACAAATAAATAAACAAGCAAATGTATAATCATCAATAAATAAATAAATAAATAAATAAATAAATAAATAAATAAATAAATAAATAAATAAATAAATAAATAAATAAATCTATACTACTAAAATAATAGCCGTTGTCTGTCTGTGTGTCTGTCTGTCTGTCCGGCTATGCGTTTCGCCGCGCTTCGACGCATGGTTCCGATATTTCAGACATATATGGGTATCAGGCGGGCGCTGTTTACCGGATAGTTTTGAAGGTCATCGGAGGTCAAAATTTCAAACTTTGTCCGATCGGGCCCAAACTTGGTGGGTGGGATCCTTGATACGAGGGGAATATATGCCCAAAATAAAATCGAGGTCGACCGAGGTCAAAGGTCATTACGGAGGGGTCAAATTTCAAACTTTGTCCAATCGGGCTCAAACTTGGTGGGTCGAAACCTTCGTATGGGGGGAGCATGAAAAACATTATATGGAGGTCATCCGAGGTTAAAGGTCATCTCGGGTCAAAATGTCAAACTTCGCCCAATTCGTTTAAAAGTATTCTCCATATCACGGGAGCATTAACAAAATCGAACCGAGGTCACTCAAGGTCAAAGGTCGTATGGGGTCAAATGTTAGAGTATGCCCAATTCGTCGTCCGTATTCCATAGTGGCGTATAGTGGGCGCCGCGAATAAAAAACTTTTCGAGAAAATCGGGTTTGAAGAAATGCCAATTTAAAATCGAGTTGTGTAAATCAGACATTCATTATATTTTGTAAATGATGTGAAATATCTGTAGTAAACTAAATAGACTATGCCATAGTCGAATTTTATTAAAAATATGTTATTATTAGTCATGATGAACCCATTTCGTTGAACTCAAAATTATACTGATGTTTATTAAAATTACAGTATTCAATAGTAAAATGGTCATAAAGAGTTAAAAATATCAGACGATTAGTGACAATAAAAGTAATTGAAAGTAAAAAAAAGATAATGTTGCATAATTATAACGGCTCACTTTAATACTGAACAATTCTGATTTTGGAATCTACCAGTTTATTGATAGCGAACCCCGAAATTTCGACTATGAACTTTGAATTGTAAGCAGAACTTTACCCCCTGGACTTTGCTCTCTAAAAACACACTGTCAAGCATACTTGTTTATCAGTCCATTAACCACAAGTACACGCTAGATGTTTAATGAGAGATTAACTTTCGCGTCAACACAAAAGCGCCGCTAATACCACAGACAGTTGTTTACAGTGTAGTTAATGGTATTGGCGCGGGCCCAGACGATTTAAACCATAGCGAGGTATGGGCGACCAATCACAAGGCAGATCCATTTAAAGATGCATTACATCATCGCCAATTTTAGTTAGGCCAGAAATTGGCCTAACTCTCCATAGAGTCCCGTGTTAAAAATCTAAACCGCAAGGCAATGTCAGTAGTCCACTTGGGAAGCTAACAAACAGAGGGAGTAGGGTGACTGATCAGATGTGAAAATCTATCAATTGTGCACACATTAATTAAATCAGAGTTTTAAGCTTAAATACAATATCCAGAGTATGCACAATGGGCAAGTGGACTACGGGGTAGTCTATAAACTAAATAGATTTTATTGCTATATATTTTTCAAAAGAAATAAATACATACTATTGCTGGCAAACGGAAAATAAAACTATACGTCACTATGGAAAACGAACAAAACGCAATACCCTAACCTAACGTTAACCGTACGCCACCTCGGTCGCCGTGTAATCCCTATGGCGTTACTTTTCGTCGTTCGTATTCCATAGTGGCGTATAGCTCCGATACGTGTACGCCACTATGACATACGATGTTTTTCATTTTTGCCGATATTTCATAATTATAAAATGTGTATAAAAAGTGGCGTATGGTCGATACGCCACTATGGAATACGAAAAATGTCACTTTGTAACTATACGCCACATTTAATTAATTAATTACTAATTAATTAGCTAATTATGACTGATGAGACTTAGAAAAAATGAAAGAGGACATAATTAAAAACATATGTGCCAATTTTCAAAAAAATGACCAAAAATCACTATACGCCACTATGGAATACAGCCGACGAATTGGGCTTAAACATGGTAAAAAGAATCATTGATATGTCAGAAACATGTCAGAAACTCAAAAAGGGTCATCAAGGGTCAATCAGTATCTCTATCATGCAGCTGGCGCCCTAATAGCTACAGGGCCATTACAGCTGCAGGTGCACTAGTAAATAAATAAATAAGCAAGCAAGCAGCAGTTATCAATTAATTTATTAAATGACAACGATTTACACCACTCCGAAGTAGCTACAAACAAATAAATAAATAAATGAACAAACAAATAAACAATATATTAATGAAAAATAAACAAATTAACAAACAAACTTATAAACAAACACATAAACAAGCAAATAATCAACAAAATATTAACAAAAAATAACAAATAAACAAACTTATAAAAAATAAACAGATAAACAAAATAACAAACAAATAAACAAACTTATAAATAAACAAATAAACAATATAATTAACAAAAAGATAAACAAATAAACAAACAAATTAACAACAAACTTATAAACAAACAAATAAACAATATGATAACCAAAAATAAACAAACAAATAAACAAATTAACAAAGTTATAAAAAATAAACAAATAAACAAAATAATTAACATAAAAAATAACAAACAAACTTATAAACAAACAAATCAACAATATAATTGACAAAAGATAAACAAACAAATTAGCAACAAACCTATAAACAAATAAATAACAAAGTTATAAACAAAAAATAAACAAACTTATAAACAAACAAAATACAGACAAATAAACAAGACCATTAACTAAAGATAAACAAACAAGCAAACTTTTAAACAAACAAATAAAACAATATGATTAACAAAAAATAAACAAATAAATAAACAATTAACAAACTCAGTTATAAAAAAAAAAAAAAAAAAAATATTTAACATAAAATAACAAATAAAATAAACAAATAAACAATATAATTAACAAAAATAAATAAACAAATTAACAATAAACTTATAAACAACAAATAAACAAACTTAAAAACAAATAAATAAACAAACAAACTTATAAACAAACAAACAAAATACAAACAAATAAACAAAGTCATTAACAAAATATAAACAAACAAGCAAACAAACAAATTAGCAAACTTATAAACAAACAAGTAAACATTATCATTAACAAAAAATAAATAAATAAATAAACAAACTAACAAATTCATTAACAAACTAATTAACAAACAAAGCAAACCTATAAACAAACAAATAAACAAACAAAATACAGACAAATAAACAGTTACTAACAAAAGATAAACAAACATGCAAACAAACAAATAAATTAACAAACTTATAAACAAACAAATAAATAATATGATTAACAAATAAATAAACAAATTAACAAACTTATAAAAATAAACAAATAAACAAAATAATATGAAATAACAAACAAATAAACAAACTTATAAACAAACATAAACAAAATAATTAACAAAAAAACCCAAATAAACAAATTAACAACAAACTTATTAACAAACAAATAAACTTATAAACAAATAAATAAACAAATAAACTTTTAAACAAACAAACAAAATGCAAACAAATAAACGAAGTCATTAACAAAACATAAACAAATAAATTAACAAACTTATAAACAAATAAATAAACAATACGATTAACAAAAAATAAACAAATAAATAAACAAACTTATAAACAAATGAATAAAGAAACGTTTCAACAAACAAGTCAACAAACTTATAAAAAAAGTCTAAAAAATAAACAAACAAACAAAACAATTAACAAAAAATAACAAACAAATAAATAAAAATCAAACAAATAAAACAAACCAAATATAAACAAATAGTTAAAATAATTAATAAGCAATAACAAACAAGTAAACAATCAAATAAACAATACAATTAACTAACAATAACAAATAAATAAACCAATATTGTCCATGTGGTAGTTCGTGCACACTGTACTGTGTATACCTAGAACGCTTGTATATACGTCATTTAATTAATTATTCATAAGTCGGTCCGGCGGTTGGAAATCAGCGATTACCTTGACGTTCGAGTACTGAAGACGTGAAGTAGTTCCATGTTTAAATCCCGGTTTAAATTAATGCCCATGTCATCTCCCGGCGATCCGATGGATCATTCATGAATCATGTACGTGCTGAAAATGAACTAAAAATGCAATTAACATACATTGTATGTCGATCAAGGTTTTCATCACAATTTGTCAGCATCATGATCATATATTTGTCGCATCACAACCCTGTCCCTGTCTTTTGTTTTAATCTTCTTTTTGTTGTAAGCTTATCAATATCATGCTTTAAATAACAGCCTAATATAAACAGGTAAGCTTAACATTTGCTGATGAAGGACTTCCTCAATATTTACTACTAAAGATACACTGCAAAAATTAAGACTTTGCTGGTGTAGTTTGGTCAAAATTCGAAAAACCGTCTTATTAAGATAAGATATAATTACGATTGAAATATTAGTTGAATACGTACATACAATGTTCATCCCCGGGTGTTCATAACAAAGTACGTACCCCGGTACACTACACACTACATATATGGCTTGCGGGATCGCAGGATGATAATTTTTAAACACACATCAAAGGATCGTACCCGTAGTAGTACGACCGACGGAGTAACACGCATTTGGCGCTGGTAGTAAATTCCAATTTTCTTTGGTTGTTCAAGACTTTGCTGCTGTAGTTTGGTCAAAATCCGAAAAACCGTCTTATTAAGATGAAGATATAATTACGATTGAAAGATTAGTTTAATACGTATATACGATACCCGGATTACCGACCCACTCTACTTGAAAGGTCCGTCTGCCCGTAGAACAGGGTATCCTTTTTTCATCGCCTAAGCCTGTTTTTGTTGTATTTTCTTACATCTGATTTGTTTGTAGGATTTCCACAAAATCCAAGAACCTGCAGCTCTACCAGACAAACATTGACACAGAGTCCATTTTAAGCTAACTTTTCAGTGCCATTGGTGAACTGGTTTATTGGTTGTGGGTGATATTGATACCACGCTCAGACTACACTGCAAGATTCTTATCTGTGTGACGCCGATGTCACCAGAATGTCACTCCATCGGAAACTACACCTCGGTTTTCCATATCGCCGGTCCGAAATAGCCGGGTAGCCAGCCTCCTAGGTTTCTACAGAGTGACTTCGCGGCGCGGTGACTTCGCAGGAGAGTCACACTGGTGTGACTACGCGACTAGGCCTGGGTGCTCAGTACGGCGTTTTGGGTTGCCGGTTTTGCTTTTATTGCCATATTTTTATATTCTCTTGATTTATTCAAATAATATTCTTTATTTCTTGCTTTTTAGGGGATTAGGAGGGGAAATTGCAAACTGGACTTTAAAAATAAGGGAAATATTAGATGAATAAAATGATTTGTTAGTAAAAGAAATAAACATGATCAGTAAAACAACTTGAGAAAAATTGCAAATAAAGAAGTTAAAAAGTATGAATATTATAAGAAGCATGTAGGCCTATTGATGAATTAAAAATATTAAATGTGTAAAATAAATAAATAATTATAACAATAATAATTCATAACAAGCATTAATATTTGCGTGATAAAAAATAGGACACAATTTCAAACAAACACTGCAATAGGCCTATATTGATGTGACACCGATTTATAGGCATAATTTGATAACGTAAAAAATCAACATGAAAAACGAATTAAACTAATAGGCCTATGAAAACACCATTTTGAAAAACGAGAAAAAAATAACACAAGCCAAAGTTTTGCATAAACTTACGGCAGTAAAAGTATACATTTGTAGTAGGCCTTTCAGGAAAGTGACAAGAAGTAAAACAAAATGCATGCTAGGCCTATAAATCAATTTTAAATATAACAGAAAAATTCTTGCTTCAAAATAAGTAAAGTTTTGGCAAATCAAAATGTATAAATTGAAAATGCTAGGCCTATAATAGGCATACTTTGCGAACTTCGGCTAAAAATTAATATCTCTTTTAAAACACAAATAAAAAATTTTAAATAAAAAAAAGTTTCAATAGGCCTATATAACGTTATCATGCAAAATATGAAAAAATAGGCATAATTTGATAGCAAAACATGTCATCTAACCACTGAAGTAAACAAAGCAATGAATGATATAAGTTTTGTGGGAAAACAAGCAAACAAATAAACTAAATAAAAACGTTTGAAATGAAACAAACAAATAAACCAAGAACAAGAACTGTAAAAGTAAAACACACACAGTTGATGAGATTATTAAACAGGCAGCACAAAAACAATTAAAATATATAAAAGAGAACAACAAATAAAAGAAACAAAATGAATCGGAAGTCTCACAGTAGAAATATAAATGACAAAGAATGCAAAAGCACGATAAAAAACAAAGACGGCAGTAGGCCTACAGAAGCAGACCCGCTGTACAGCATGCATCAATCAATTAATTATAAAACCAACTCATTCCATTCATGAGCGTATACAAGCAGTAAACAAGCATGATACGCGTATTTGTCATCATCAGCGCGTATTTGGTAGATATACGCGCGCGTCCCCAGAGTGTTCGAACTCATAACAGGGTTCGGTCAACGACCTTTTGGCAGTGTAGTCACCTTGAAGTTCGCCGACTGGGCACCGAGCAGGCGACGCATGGGGACACGCTATGGAAGTCACTTTGATGTGACTACAAGATGTGGACCACTGTCGGAATCTAGTCAGTGGTGTACATCATGAGTCGCCGATGCGGCATCGAGCAGATAACACATCGGAGGCTAGCAGTTGTAGTCACTGTGTGATGACACTGCTGCATAGTAGCCTACTGCCTTGTTTCCGATGTTGTCACTCTCCTGTAGTGACTCTGTCGGCCACCATAGGGTAGGTTATTCTGGAGTGACGGCGGTAGTGACTTCAGAGTTCCAGTGCGATGTAGTCACGCTGTCGCCAGGAATTTTGCAGTGTAGGTTAAATCCTGCCCTGTGGTTAATGTTAAGGGCCCGTACTGCTCCTTGTCCATGGGCCCCTGATGCTCTTGCTACGCCCCTGTATACCAGGACAATACATGTAGGTTGGATGGGACTAGAATGAGATTTTGTTCCATTCACATTGCCTCGTTGAATGGAACAGTCCATATTTCACATGAAAATATTCTTACCCCTTCTGCATGTACTAAGTAAAAATTCAATATTTGCATAATATTTTACAGCACCAGCCTGTAATTTGACATATTAGTTGTTTTCATAATGAATGAGCACTGTTATTTTAAAACATTTAGAGTACATGGCATACAGTATTCGTTCCAATAAGCGCCCATGCCCCTATATGCGCCCACCCAGGGTAATTTCAATTTGCTAAAGGGTACCATTAATATTGAAGTGACGGATAGATGTCGTTACAGTGAAATAGCTGCAGGACCTGCGTAAACTTTCAATACATTTTCTGCATCAGAAAAGCTACTAGAACGCCTCATGACCCTTTTATAATATACGTAAATGTGTCTCTCCGCCCTTACAAAAAAAAATTAGGTAAACAAGGTAAAAAAATAAGCACCCACCCAAAATGCCTTTGTTAAGCGCCCTGGGCGCTTATTACGATGAATACGGTAGATGTGTTCTGTTATCACAATAGGCTCAAATGACATTGGCTAAAAACGTGTTTTTTTCTTCATTTTGTTTCTCATTATCATTTTCCATACCATTATCAATCTCCACCTGGTTCTGTTCATCATCACCTCATTATGGTTCTTTTATGTTATTGAGTGGCAATATTTTTATATTATTTGACAGAGCAATTCATTTCGACACTCACCAAATTCACCATAATGATTTTGCCATTGAACCCTCAACCCTGTGTTTTCCATCAGTTTTTAAATTGTTGAGCTGGATATCCTTTATATTTTTGATGGTATTAAGGCCAGAGTAACATTATGGAAGACACATTCGTCCATGCCCGAATATGAGATTTCTTGATATTTATCAACAGTAAGATGTATTCTTTCACTTGAAACTGATAAAATGCAACTTGCTAATATTTACTTGTATTTTTGCTTGATTTATTGCACTCTTTTCAACTCTTAAAAGTCACATGGCTCAAGACAGCTTAGTAAATTGGCAGGAAATAATGAGTCAGAAATGCTGAATGCGAAATATTGTGATTATGCACGCAATTGCATTATGCGAGACGCGGCGCAACTATGCCAGCGTATGTCCAACGCAGTCAAGGCGCATTCGGTGTTGTTAAACGCCAGCAAAATGTGGTGTAAACAAAACAAAATTTGCAGGCAAAATGCCACTTAGATCTTTTTTAATTATTTTGGAGCACCGAAAGGTAAGATACAGCTTTTACAAGCGTGAAAGTCTTACCGTTTTAAAATATAAGGTCGTTTTGTGCATACTTTTGACATTTTTTTACTAAAACGTCAATTTTTCGGAGTTCACTTTTCACAATATTGCACGATTTTTGTGACAAGATAACTCGAAAAATATGCACGCAAAAGGTAAACTTTTGCACTATTGTTTAGAGTACATCAAAGTCTAGGGAACGTTTTCATTTTTTTTTCAAAATATATGTTTTAAACAAAAATATACACCATTATGTGCAATTTTAGCTTGATAGAGTGACAAAATTGCTTTTTTGACATGTTTTTTGCAATATTTCAAAAAAGAGACGGATTTCAAAAAAATAAAAAACCTTCCCTAAGTTCATGTCTCTTCATGAAAAGCTAACTAATTTTTTTTTTTACTCCGAACGGATTGTTTTCCAAGTTGTCACAAAAAATTGGGGCAAAAAAGTGAATGTTTATGATTTTTTCAAAAACTCAAGATTTTTTTACAAATCTGACATCACCATGGGATTCCTTGACTCATTTCCTTTCCAAAAATGTGTAGTTTTATATACTTTGGATATACAATTCAGAAACAATGATGCTCGAAAAGGTCCACATTCTCTCCCATTACTCTGGCCTTCCTTGTTTTGTCAAATTTTTCATTAAAAAAAAATGACAATTTTAATGACTAATCCTCCATTTTTAAGCAATTATACACATTTTTTTACATTTTCGCTGAATCACAATTCTCAGGATATAGTAGAACTAAGCTTTATTATGGAATTTGCATTTGGAGAACACAGATGGGTTGGTTATATCTTTGTTTTGTAGGAATGGGCTATTCCAGATGTATTCCGCACCCCTAATGGAAGACACTTCCGAATTGGGGCTAAATTGACAGCCGAATTTTACATGTCAGGAAAACCGCATGGAAGACACTGTCGGAATTGTAGTAATATGTCTGTTATTGCCAGTCGAATTCACGTAAATGTAAATGTCTTCCATAGGGTTCCAGCTGGAATTAGAACATTTTTTGTTTCCAGCCAGAATTCAAGTAAATGTCTTTCATAGGTTAATCGAGATGGTGATCATAAGTGAAGATTCTGCTGGAATTGGAGCATTTTTGACTATTTTCCAGCCGGAATATTAAGAAATGTGAATGTCTTCCATAGGCACATCATGGCCTTTCACAATCCCCACTCTTGTTTTTTCGTTTATTTTAGCAGCCGGAGTTTCACCTAATCTCAATGTCTTCCATACCCTCCGAGCCGGAATCTTTGCTAAAAATGACTGCTGGAATTCTAGACACATCTCAATTCCAGCTGGAATTGTATTTTTTAAATGTCTTCCATAGGGGGTGTGGAATACATCTGAATAGCCCAATGCAGGTAGCATACAATGGACCTTCTTCTACATGTAATACTTAAACCACAGGGTGTTCAGACATAACTGTTGTCCCAAATTAATTTAAAGTAGTAACACTCAGAAAGTATAAGCACACATGGATCACAAATAGCACTAGGCTTTAGTTTAAAATATTTATTTTCTTGTAAAAAAAAATTTCAAGTACAAAATCATAAATTAGTAAATTTCTTTTTCATTCCTGATGCATACAAATATAAAAATGAAAAGTTATATATTATTGACTTGTAATATGTATGTATTATTTATATTGCAAGATATTGTACTGACTGATTAAACCCTTTCCACCTGTGTGTGGGTACATTGTAACATCACTGGAATTTTTTATAATTATTTACACATATTTTATTGTATATAATATTAAATCATATTATTTCTTTAACTACTGCCACATAATTATAATATTGCACTTTTACCAAATTTGTCACATACACACATACCCTCCCTGTCACACAGCCTGACATATATGGAAAACTGATTATATAGTCAAATTCATTTTAAAATAGTGTACATAATGGCATTAGTTAATACACATTTAATTATGTATATTTCCATATTTTGCAGTGTTATATATTATATTATATTATATTATATTATATTATATTATATTATATTATATTATATTATATTATATATTATATTATATTATATACAGTAAGCCAAAATATTAAGGTACCAGAACTTTATGTTCACCCCTGTATATCCTAAACAAAACAAATATTTCATAATTAAAACAAGCAGCTAATAACTGTACTCATTAGCTCTGATTTAAGACCTTATTTGTTGAAATTGGTTGAGAATTAAAGAAACGTGACCTAAAATCTAATGAAGAAACAAAATCAAAAGTTGCACTTTTGTGTTCTAATCAATGAAAAGTTGGACCAACATGAAGACTGATAAAGTTGACCTCTCAGATCTAATTGTGCGTGTAAATTAAAAGTAGTTTAAGTATAGGACTTGAATTCATAATTCATGAAGCTTTTTGAGAGATGGCACAAGTCAATTCTCAAAATGACATATATGTGATCATCCACTACTAAGTGGTAGTAAAGTCGGCTCTGGATCATTTTCAGTTTATTGCAGATTTTGAATGAATGCACTTTTAGCTTCAAAATGACACCTCAACCAGCTTCATCGGACATCTGGAAGTGAAGTTATGGTTCAGCAAAGGTCAAATTCCTTATATATTTCACATAGAAATCCATATACTGTTTTTGATTGTATCTCAAAATGGAAAATGCCGATTTTATGACCAGTTTGTGGTGGATGGGCACATACCAGTATTTATATTAATCGGCGATGTTGTTATAAGGCCTGCCATTTACGAGTTGATCAAACTATATGTACATAGTAATAATAATAACACACTTTCATCAAGTGCACTTCACGGACCGTCACAGTGCCCTTTACAATACATTTATTTAAAAAGGCCTAAAAATACCTTCATAATATTGACAAAAAAATCACTTAACCTCAGGCATATACTATTATAAAACAAGTAAAATGCCAACACAACTAATTATATACAAAAGAACAATATATTAAAACAGTAGAGGATGATTCAAAATGTTTTGTGTACACAAAACACTGAAAGAGGTACAATCTCCAACTTTCATATAAATTGGTCAGTGGAATTTTTCTTCAGTCAATGCTCCTTGATTATGAACCTTTAGGTAATATTGGTAAATATCACATAAAAGAAAATTACACTTTATTTGTGAATGCTTGAGAGTAGGTGGGCTGGTACCAGAAGAGACGACACAAGGTATGAGGGGAATGCTGCTACAGCTTCATTTGCAAGATTTTCCAGTGCAAGTATCATCACAGAAGATAATCATCGGTTATTGGTGGGTTTTTTTTTGCTTAAGAAGACACATTCCACCTAAATCAGGCATTCAATTGATAAGAAATTTTATATGAACATGAAAGGTTCGACTATTTACTGTAATTAATTATAGAAGTAAGTAACACTTTTAGCAATTCCAGTCTTGTCATTATATTTACACACAAGTGACACTAAATAAATACTTAAAGTGGCAATGAGAATTATAATCATAAAAGTTAAAGGTACATGTAGTGCTGCTATACATTAAGTGTGTGATACTCATGGCTATACACATGGTAACCACTTGCACAATCTACACATGAAAAGTGGTTCAAACTGATATGCAGTACTGATATGCATCATAGTTGAAACAAATTACACTTTGTGAATACTTAGTAGGTGGACTGGTACCAGAAGAGGCGACACAAGGTATGAGGAGAATGCTGCTAAAGCTTCATTTTCCTATCACAAATGATATTTTTTTGGTCAAATAGTCCCAGTCCACCTAAAAAAGACATTCAATTGTAATTTCCAGTGTACCAGTACACGTAAAGGTTACACATTAACTATAATATAATTATACATGTAGGTGACACTTTTGGCAATATCAGTATTGTCATTAAACAATTATACATGTAATGTGGACACTAGTAGTACTGAATAAACATAAAAGTGGCAGTGGGTATTATCCTAAAAGTTAAAGCTAGCTACTGTAATCTTTTCCTGGAAAATTTGGACAAGAGCATATTTTAAGCATGCATGCCATACAAGGCATATTTACTGCTTTGAAACACAGTATATTGGCTTATGCTGATGCGATCTGCTACTGCTGTGTGGAAATTTATGAATGAAATTTGCTCTTGACTTCACATTATGCATCACAGTATGCCATTGACAAAAGTTTCCAGCAAAATATTATAAAAATGTGTTACAAGTATACAACACAACTTGAATCACATGGCTACACTCCTTGGTATCCACTTGCATATAATGTGAAAAAGTACCCAATCAGAATTGGATATACTTCTTTATACACATAGCAACAAAAACGCATGATTGTTGCCTATTTCATACGTGCTGAAAGAGTATAGTACGAACTTCAGAGTAACACATTAACATACATGAACACATAATTATAAGTGACCCGTTACAAGGAAAGGTACCTTATGTCGGCTACATGTGTCTCATTTCCCACATTGTTGGTTGAAAATATCAAACAATCATGGCAGTCATTTCAAATCATCCCCAAGTCAACGAGGTTCGGAATGTCCTCTCATTGTTAGTGGGTGGCTAATACATACTACCTAGACAAATACAATGCTTTTGTAACCCACCACTTGAACAGGGATTAGCCATAGCAAACATAGACTGGAGCTGTATAACAAAAGTTCTATAGACATTGGTACAAGCGTATTATCCGCTTGAACAATAGGATTAACGATTGGTTTAGAATGTGTTTAGCACTAGTAAAATGTATGTAGCTCCCGATTTAAGGTACTTTTTGCTGTGACGGGTTACAAATTGCATTCCATTAGGTGCTCGCTATAGACCACTTGACATGTGACGTCATTGCCCGGCAGTATCGCATGCGCATTATGGCACTTTCCATTGTTTTTTGCCCTGCAGTGTGCGTGCGCATCGTAGTTTGCTCAGGGCATGTGTATTTTAAATCTCCCACCACAATTCATATAGTACAAGAAAGCCATTGAACAGTGAAGCGGATCGTTCGAGCATATCGAAAGACCAATCCCTCGCCTTGTTGATTATAAACATTGATGTCAAGTGGTCTATAGAAACAGTAGACATCACATACGGTAGTGTAAAAGATGTTTTGGTAAGGGTATTGCAGCAAACAGGTTTTGCTCTGCCTCATTCTATTATTCTTATATATTACAAACCTAAAAATGAGGCAGAAGATAGAATGTAATAATTATAAAAAAATATATTTACAGTTTATACTCAATATATAATGTACATTAAAATGTAAAATATTGTGTTGACTATTATACATAACAGGTACAACAGTGACAATTCAACATATTAATATATTATCCAATATATGTACAGACAATTAAGTATACTCCTCATTACATTTTGGCAAGTTATAAACATTTTTTAATGGACTGTGGTCATAGGATGTCCACTATAGGCCTGCACGACTAATTCGCCAATAGTCGAAATAGTACTAATAGTCAACTCAATGTTGTGACTCTACGACTAATGATTACCAATTAGCGACTATAGAGGTTATCCGTGTTCTATAAGCTGTATATCCTATCAATGACTGCAAATACCTTGTTTAGGACTTTCAAAAGAAGTAGCCTGCATGGGCAACCATGACTGTTTCAAAATAGCCTGTCAAAGTCATGCAGGTAACTCCAAGGTCTTGCATTGAATTGGTTTGAATGAGGAATACTTCGGGAACCAGCATCTTTTGTTCGAAGTCACACATGAGTAAAGTGGATAACCTCTATTCCTGAAAGATCAACAAGCAACAAAAAACAAGCAACAAAATTGAAGTTAGTTATAACTTTACCTATTACTTTTATTTCCTTTTAGAACTAAGTAAAGGATTAGTGTATGTTTTTAAGTGAATTCTGAACAAACAAAAAAGCTTGAACTACAAGCAAATTTTGACCTTTGATAGTTGTAGTCGCAAATATTTGGGTGGCGATTAGTTGACTACTAAAGAAGCCTATGTCGTGCAGCCCTAATATTATCCGCAGACATTAAATGACCATTGACCTCAGTGTGTGACCTTGAACAACACTACTACATGACAACCTATGTAGTAATAAGGACTGGTATAGCCTTACACAATGTACAAGAAGGTAAACTTTCATTATCATCATGAAATTTATAAAAACTTAGCAAACCACCTTTTTAAGATGACTAGAACAACATCGATCATTGATCATTAAAAAATATTCCACAAATCAATTGCAATTGATTTAAACACATTATGACCATGTACCGTGCATTCAATACACTATGTCAAGTAAGAGTAATATGGTACATGGTGAGTACACACACATTCCATGCACTGTTGACAGTATTGTGATGTTTATCTTTTATAATACCTCACACAATGTTCTTTCTGAGCTAACCAGCTGATGAAAAGGTCTACTAACCCTAACCACCCATCGAGGCTACAAGGCTACACAGCACTAAGCGGCTGCAAATGCAATTATCCCATGCGAACTCAATGCGCAATCATCCTAGCACACATAAACATATTTATGGCTTGCTATCCCCGGTCTTGTCTTGTATAGGCAACTCATGGGTCTGTGGTTCAAAACCAGACTGGAGAAAAAACATCTTCTTTCTTCCTTCTTTCCTGCCCATTTGCCAAAAAGCATCAAGGGCATTAGGGTTAACCATTGAAATATTTATAAAGATATCACTTGGGTAACTATCTACAAGATTTATAGAAAAGATGGTAATTATTAATATCTGGAAATTCATTTAAAAACAATTTTAAAATAGAATGTATGAAATATTTATAAAAGATACAATTTTGTAAACTAATAAGTATATCAACAATAATGTGTTGATTAGGAGGTGCAAAGGTGATGACCTACAGGGTGTAACACAAAAATTTATACAATTACAAAACAGCTTTTACGATTATCGTGCATTAAACATCAGAGAACTGACACAAACATACTATGAAGTGGTTTTTGTTCATTAAATTAAACATGTACTAAATAATAATATGATATTTCTTTAAAATCTATAAATGAGGTCATGATATTTCTTTCAAATTATCTTATGAATAAAGTAATTTCCCCGGGAGTAATTTCTCAAATTCTTGAGATATTATAATTGGTAAAACTAAGAACAATTTTTGCATTCATGAGGATAAAAAAAAACATAATAAAAGTTTTGGCTTCTAGTTGTTCTGGGGTGACCACTATCACCACAGTTTCTGTTGGTAGGGGAGATTGGGGTTAGTTGGAACGCGGGGTAAGTTGAAACATTGTATTTTTTTCTGACACAAAAAATTAATTTGACAAAATACTGGCACCTAGTAATAGGTATTAGTAAGGGTTATTCATCAACTTAGCAACAGGAGTGATGCCCCACCAGTGTTGGCTTGGGAATGGAATATCTGTTTTTGACTTACTGACTAATTTTTATACCCCTCAGAAAAGATGCGTTATCTCCATGTTGTTTGAAGATTCAGGGATTATTTTTGAGTATCATAAGCACTAGTAGTAAGTCCCAGAATAATGTTAAATAAAAGTTTTATTGTATTTCTTATTTTGTGTAATGAACTTTGAAATGTAAAACTAGGCATCGGGTTAGTTGAAACTTTTGAGGTGGGGTTAGTTGACACGTGAAAATTGCATAGAAAAATATGGTTAAAAATTTGACTTTTTAAAAATTTGTAACATGTTTACCATTTCTTCAATATTGCTTTAATATGGCTAAAAAACAATAATACAAGCAAAAAGTGCACACAGAAAGTACATTTTATAATATTTTAGGCTTCTCATATTTTGATGCATGGTGACACTCGTGTCCAAAGTATTGACCAAGCACTCCCACATATTTATTTATTCATTTTTTTTCACACTGATTGTATATCAAAGGGTGCCTTCAAGGGAAGTATAACCCTAACAACACAATAATAATTATTTTGAAATTTTTACAAGCCATGTTTCAACTAACCCCACCCTATGTTTCAACTTACCCCAGGGGTGGGGTTAGTTGAAACACTTTTTTTCAAATTTTCAAATTGGATTATATGAATAATCATAAGCAGGTCCAATAAAGTTTAAGGCTGTATTTGTAGCATGTATGTATATGTTTATACTGATATGGTTAGTGTTTCTTGAAAGTAATCGGTTTGCGTTAAAAAGACGATTTTGTGAAAAATGTTTCAACTAACCCCAATCTCCCCTACTCTTAGTCTTACCAAATTTGCATACTTCTTAAGAGTTATACGTAATTGTATGCCTTGACAACATGAGTTTGGAAAATGATCTACAAACAATCTTATAGTTGCTACTTGACTCCATGTGTTTAAGTATGCCACAACCATAAAAATACACTCTTCCAACGTAAATGGTATGTCAGTGCTTACATTGTGTAGTTGTGACTTTCAAAAAAATCAAGGAGATACTCTATTATGTAATCATTTCTGCCACTTCAAATACCCCATTGTTTAAAATTACCTATCATAAGAGCGCAAACCAACTGGTCCATTGTTCAACTTTATTCAGTCACTTTTGTAACACACAGACAAAAGTGGCCCAAGTATTTTTAAGACTATGTAACATAATTGGCCATAACTTCACTTGAATACCATCGATTTTATTGGAATAAAGCTTGTCTGGTGGCTAAAGAAATTATCTTGATGACATACAAATATTAAACCAAAAAATAAGCAGCATACTTGTGTAATTCTATTCTCCACATTGTATAAATTTTATTGTTACACCCTGTATATGAGGAATAATATTGTTTTGATCACAGTACATTGCCAAATTGAATCCAAATATAATCAGTAAATTTGCCCTCAGTTGACAAAGTAAAATAATGAAAAGCTTGATCGCTACTCACACACAGCAAATCGCATAAGCATTTATATTGATGGTTGAACTGTTATTTGGTACTCTGTCATATTAAAAGTAGTAAATTAAATCAAATATTGTAACTTATGTTTCGTTAACATGACATTTTATTTGGAACCATATGACATCATCAGAAGCTATCTGATGACATATTCATGTTGATTGGTCACATGAGAGATAGTGATTTGATTTAATTTCGATATTTTTGTACCTAACCAAAATAGAACACATGTCATCACACAGAATGAATACACCATTTCCCTTTATGGCTAAAGCCATAAAATACTAATTCCATTGTAAAAAATAATGAAATTCATATAAAATTGACAAGAATGCAATAGAATCACAGCAGCTAAAGGGAATATCCCATTATGCATTGAAGTAGATCTGTCATAGCAAATGTATACAAATAAAAGTTGGAGCTGCAAATACATTGAGAGCTATGGATACTTTCACAATACTTCAGGGGTCATTTAGTTCAAACAAAATCTAATCTTCTCTGATATGAGTAATTGAAAGTTGAAGTGAGGGACTTTATTTATATTTTAATGGTACGGTACATGCATATTTTCTATTATGGTACAGCAGAGCATATTGGGATAGCCCTTTCAGCTGCTGTGTAGGCATACTACATGTAGAATGTATAAAATATTTATAAAGATACAACATGGGTAACTAAACTATCATCAACAATATGTGGATTAGGAGGTGCAAGAGTGACATAGTAAGAAGGAATTTTATATGTACATAAAGATATACACTTTCACTACTACTTGAAATTCATATAAACACAAAATTAAACAATTATGCAACAGAATGAAAGTATGAAAATATACAAATTGGGTTTTTCTCGCAACAATATTGTGTTGAAAAGAAGATGCTCTAGGGGCACCTTGATATGAAATTGTAGTAGATTAGTATTAGAAAGTGGGCTTTATAACTGATTGAAATTATGACTACAGTGGAGGGAGTAAGCTGGCAGTGGATTTAATACCATTTTAGTATGCATACATGCATGGAGAAAAATCATATGGGTGGAGATATTGTGCATGTGTTTTTATAATTTGTAGTTCTCAGCAATGTTCCTTCACATTTGCTGACACAAGTGTGACCTGTTTGTTGAATGAAAGAATCAAGTCAGGTCATGATCACACAATTTTAGACAGCTTGTTCAGTGATGGATGTGCCACTATTTTATGATGTGACTAATCACATTCCGACTTCCAATACATCATTTTGGCAAAAACTCTGGTAGAGGGTGTGGTATATATGCTTATTGATCTTGTAATTTTTAAAGACACAATGAATTCCAATCTGTGACCACACAAATGAGAGGTGTAATCCTCAAGCAAAATGACAACCTCAAGCATCTAAAGACGTGATAATGCAACATAATCCTACACCCAAAAAGTGTGTTGGTATTACAATGTTGCCAGCTTACTCTGGGGGCGAGTATAATTTATCCAATAAATGAAGTGAATATAAAAAAATTTAGCTAGAAATTGTCAGTATATATTTATCATTTTAATAAATCGACCTGTCAACATTTTTTTACCTTGATGAAATACTTCAACACATGATTTCTACACTTCACTGGTGGTTCATTAAAGTGTTGCTTTTAAAAAAACTTAACTGTCGGCTACCTGGCAAAATGCAACTGTTGTTCTATTTTTTCACAGAATAGAAACCACACACAATCGCAGCAATCGGGTTTGAAGCCATCCCTAATTTCAACTGTTAGCCTTCATGTTACTGCGACCCAGTTTAAGGTCACATAACTTTCTCTGTTACTATTTATAACTAATTTTGAAACTCATTCAATTTACAAGTGTTGAGAACACACCATGATGACTAGCTAAGACACTTGCAATTACTCTCAAAAGTGTATAACCATTCATATTACAAAACAGACTGCATCAAAGCCATGATGGCTCTGAACCTGATTTGAAAAATTGCCATTATTTGGTGGATTGTACATTATACTCGCCCCATACTGTCCCAAGACAATGGATGAAAGGATCTATATATAATATATATATGGTCGAATCCAACCAAAAGTGTCCACGGGCCAAAAATAAAAGTCCGAAATAAAAATGTCTCCACAATTTTTTCCTTTTGCCCATTGATTGATGACATATTGGCCTTATAGGAACCAAAAGTGCCATTACTAATCTTGAAAAATAAATCCAGGACGTGTGATAGTAAATGTGATATCAAAACCCAATGTTACCTCTGAATACCACTAGGATGCTTTCACTATCGCAATACTAATCAACCTAAAACAAATGGAAAATTCCCATTAACGCTTTTTTCGTGTAATGTAGACCACAGGGTGTCAGGAAAATGCTAGCTCAACCAGAAAATATTTACACAGCCGTGACGTTAGTCACGGCTGTGTCTTTTTTCTTACAGGTTCTTTCTTTCTTTCTTTACACAGCCGTGACGTTAACGTCACGGCTGTGTCTTTTTTCTTACAGGTTCTTCTTTCTTTCTTACAAGCCGACGACAAAGTCGGCTTGTTCTGTTTTACGCTAATTCTTTCTTTCTTTCTTTCTTTCTGGCAATCTGCCTCTTCTTCTACAAACAAAATGCTACCAAGCTCTAATTAATACATGTTGGTCACTAGTGGCATGGGTATTCAGGGTGTTCACAGCTTGACCATTGCTTGACCTTTGACCCCGTATGCAATACAAAATAAATTTGAACAACATGATATGTCAAATCTTAGTGTTGCATATGATAGACCTTAGTGAGACAAAACAAAAAGTCAATGGTGACCTCTTTGTACAATGTTTACTTTGGGGTCAAAAGGTGAAAATGTGTCAAATTTCAAACAACGAGGTATGGCAAATCTGAGTGCTGCATATGATAGACCTTACTGGGACAAAAGAAAAAGTCAATGGTGACATCTTTGTACAAGGTTTACTTTGGGGTCAAAAGGTCAAAATGTGTAAAATTTGAAACAACGAGGTATGGCAAATCTGAGTGCTGCATATGATAGACCTTAGTGAGACAAAACAAAAAGTCAATGGTGACCTCTTTGTACAATGTTTACTTTTGGGGTCAAAAGGTCAAAATGTGTAAAATTTCAAACAGCGAGGTATGGCAAATCTGAGTGTTGCATATGATAGTGAGACAAAACAAAAAGTCAATGGTGACGGTCAAAGTTTAGGGGTCGAAGGTCAAATTGGTCAAAATTGACCCATTAACGTTATATTTACTGCCGGCGGCTTGTACTCAGAATCTATTGACTCTAGTTTCTTCTTCTTCTGTCAACCATTACATTTGCTCTAGCACTCACATGCTTACATCGATTTTGACCTAACTTAGTCACAATGATCATTGACCATGCCCCTACATGTCACATGAAACTCGCGGGGTCAAAGGTCACGCAGGGGTCACAGGGGTCAAAAACGTGATTTCAACTAAAATGCATCTTCTCCCACAACTTACGTGGGACAGCGACCCCACTTGCACACATGCATTGCTATTACCCAGTGTCTATGGGGTGTACACAGATTTGGGGTCAAATGTCCTTAAGGGGTCACTTCCGGTATAAAACAAAAAACCTTCAATTTATTTTATTAGCTAAGTAAAACATAGCACAGTAACGGTATGTTCACATATGATCAGCAGTCACCCAATGTATATGTGGTATTTTTTTATTTGGGGTCAAAGCTCATTAAGGGGTCACTTCCGGTATAAAAAGAAATACCTTTAAAATGCATCTTCTTCCACAAATTATGTGGGACAGAGACGCCACTTGCACACATGCATTGTTATTACCCAGTGTCTATGGGGTGTACACGGATTCGGGGTGAAAGGTCATTAAGGGGTCAATTCCGGTATAAAATAAAATACCTTCAAAATTTTTTATTAGCTAAGTAAAACATAGGGCAGTAACGGTATGTTCACACATGATCTGCAGTCACCCAATGTATATGTGGTATTTTGTTATTTGGGGTCAAATCTCATTAAGGGGTCACTTCCGGTATAAAACGAAATACATTTAAAATGCATCTTCTTCCACAGATTCTGTAGGACAGTGACGCCACTTGCACACATGCATTGTTATTACCCAGTGTCTATGGGGTCAAATGTCATTAAGGGTCACCTCCGGTTTAAAACGAAAAACCTTCAAAAAATTTTATTTGCTAAGAAAAACGTAGGACAGTAACGGTATGTTCACACATGAATTGTGGTTATCCAGTTTATATGTGGTATTATTTTATTTGGGGTCAAAGGTCATTAAGGGGTCACTTCCGGTATAAAACGAAATATCTTTAAAATGCTTCTTCTTCCACAAATTACATAGGACAGTGACGCCACTTGCACACATGCATTGTTATAACTCAGTGTATATATGGTGTACACACGTTTGGGGTCAAAGGTCAGTAAGGGGTCACTTCCGGTATAAAACGATATACCTTCAAAATACCCCTTCTGCCACAAAAAGCATAGCAAAGTGATACCACATGGACACGTGCATTGACATTAGCCAATGTCTACGGGGTTTTCATATATTTTGGGGTCAAATGTGATTAAGGGGTCACAACACGGCTGTGTTCGTGGTCTTAGACCACAGCTAAGTCTAGTTCTTCTTCTTTCTTCTTCTGTCAACCATTACATTTGCTCTAGCACTCACATGCTTACATTGATTTTGACCTAACTTCGTCACAATGATCACTGACCTTGCCCCTACATGTCACATGAAACTCGTGGGGTCAAAGGTCATGCTGGGGTCACGGGTCAAAAACGTGATTTCAACTCAAAATGTACCTTCTCCTACAAATTATGTAGGACAGTGACGCAACTTGCACACATGCATTGTAATTACCCAGTGTCTATAAGGTGTACACATATTTGGGGTCAAAGGTCATTAAGGGGTCACTTCCGGCATAAAACGGAATACCTTCAAATTTTTTTATTAGCTCAGGAAAACATAGAACAGTAACGGTATGTTCACATTTGAATTGCAGTTACCCAATGTACATGTGGTATTTTTTTATTTGGGGTCAAAAGGTCATTAAGGGGTCACTTCCGGTTTAAAACAAAATACCTTTAAAATGCATCTTCTCCCACAAATTACGTAGGACAATGACACAACTTGCACACATGCATTGTTATTAACCAGTGTCAATGTGGTGTACACAGATTTTGGGTCAAAGGTCATTAAGGGGTCACTTCCGGTATAAATCGAAATATCTTCAAAAAATTGTATAAACTAAGAAAAACATAGGAGAGTAATGATATGTTCACACATGAATTGTGTTTACCCAATGTATAAATGGTATTTTTTTATTTGAGGTCAAAGGTCATTAAGGGGTCATTTCCGGTATAAAACGAAATACCTTTAAAATGCATCTTCTTCCACAAATTATGTAGGACAGAGACGCCACTTGCACACATGCATTGCTATTACCCAGTGTCTATGGGGTGTACACAGATTTGGGGTCAAAGGTCATTAAGAGGTCACTTCCGGTATAAAACGAAATATCTTCAAAAATTTTTATTAGCTAAGAAAAACGTAGGACAGTAACGGTATATGCACACATAAATTGTGGTTGCCCAGTGTATATGTGGTATTTTTTAATTAGGGGTCAAAGGTCATTAAGGCGTCACTTCCGGTATAAAACGAAGTACTTATAAAATGCATCTTCTTCCACAAATTACGTAGGACAGTGATACCACTTGCACACATGCATTGGTGTTACCCAGTGTATATGGGGTGTACACAGATTTGGGGTCAAAGGTCATTAAGGGGTCACTTCCGGTATAAAACGAAATACCTTCAAAAAATTTTATTAGCTAAGAAAAACAAAGGACAGTAACGGTATGTTCATATATGAATTGTGGTTACCCAGTGTATATGTGGTATTTTTTTATTTTTGGTCAAAGGTCATCAAGGGGTCACTTCCGGTCTGAGACGAAAAACCTTCAAAATGCCCCTTCTGCCACAACTAACATGGCATAGTGATGCCACATGCAAATGTACATTGACACTAGCCAATGTCTATGGGACTTTCATATATTTTGGGGTCAATAAGGGTCACAACACGGCTGTGTTCGTGGTCTTAGACCACAGCTAAGTCTAGTTGTTTTTATTTTTATAACGCGATCAATATGATCTTAGTCAATTTATGCTAGTTTATTTTTGAAAATGAAGTTTAGGTCAGTTTCTGTATTTTATTTATCAAATGAGTATGAATCAATTTACACATTGTATAAGAACGAGTATGATATATGTTTTCAAGAATATTAGGAATTATACGCATACACCTAACGCTTTATACAATGAAAAGGTGAAGAAACCGGGTATTCAAGAGGTAACATGAGCGATTTAACAATATCTATATTGAGTTTAGAGGTTTAAATTTTGCTATTATGGTAATGAATTAATAAAATGGTAGTTTTTAGATCTCTTTCAGATGGTACGTCCAAATGAATAAATGCAATTACCTTAGATCAAAAAAATGTTGATGCTTTTAGCAAGATTTTGCCACTTCATTTTGATATACAAGTAGTTAATCAGCAATTTTACATAATAAATAATTGTTGAATGAATCCGTATATGGGTAATAATAGTGTCCTGGGGTACCGCTTAAAGTTTTTGACAATTAATTTCCATTGGTATGGACACTTCATTACACATGTCATGTATTATGCTGTATTCGTAAGTAACATTTCAGTATTTGTAGGTAAAAATTAGACTTTTGGTGGATATCACAATCAAAACTTCATTTTATAAAGTACTTTGAATGTATTATTTTCTTTATGTGCGTTTATTGATACTTTAGACCCTATCATGTATTAATAATGTCGGTTCACAGCGGTTGAAAGAGGATTGAAGTAAGAAACAAAGGCACTAAAGTGACTTTAATTTGCTTAATTGCACACAAATCGCTTAAAACCGTTATTGCAGACTTGTGAAGTCCATCTTGGAGTCAGTTACGTCTTGTGGCCTTTTCGTTTGAGGGCAACTACAATTAGCTTTATACCAGGGTCCATCACTGTGCTGTCTAGATCATGAGACAATGAGAACAGTCGTTTTTTCCATGGTATTCGTAGGTAACCTTAGCGAAAACGTCAAAAGTTACCTTCGAATAAATCAATTTGGACACAAATTACTCAGAAACCAGAAGGTCGGTAAACATTTAAAATGAAGCACACATGACAGTTGACAAATCCAAGTATTTATCCCCTTCTAATCTTCTTTGAATCTGATTTTTCTTTCAAATGAGGAGACCGTCGTCTATTTCAGTACATATTTTTCAACAATTAAGCCGTATTCAGTTTTGCATGGTGGGCATGTATGTGAATTCGCAACTTTCATTGGCATATGATTTGATAGCAAACATACAGGCCTTCGTTATGTACCAATATGGGCATTAACATGAATGGCGGTGTTTCACAATACTGTCATGATGTCAAATTGTATTCAGAGGTAACATTCGGTTACCGAGATTTACCTCTGAATACTTGCTTTTATTGTTGACATCTCAGAAACATTTAAACGCAGGCTATTGAAACTTGGTAGAAATAAAGAGTGTATCACCCTGCACCTATTGCTTAACTATTGTTTACTATTCTCTCACTTTGTGGAAATGACACAGCTTTTAACATGTATTCGGAGGTAATGCATATTTTTTACCAAACCTACCTTTGTGCCATTTAGAATTTCTGGCAGCTAAACACAATAATAAAGATGTCCGAATGCAATGCATTTCAGTATTGGACATATCAAAGCTTGTATCAATTATGCATTTATTAGTGATTTCCATTTTTAAAAGATATATCTAGTGCTATGAAAAATTGTATTCGTAGGTAATGTAAAAAATACCACTCAAAAGTTATCACAAAAAATTCATAATTATGTACAAATATGTGAAAATTGAACAGGCAATCTTTGAATACACACCTTTCAGGAAATCAATTTAGATTCAATCCAATGACTTCTTTTCATAACTGATTTAGATGTTTTTAAAAATACTTTAAGAAATATTTTGAAAAAATGGGTAAAAATAGTATGTTTTGGGGTCTCTGTGTCTAAGTTTTTCACCCAAGGTTTTTTTTTTTTTTTTTGCGCGAAGCGTATGATCAAGGCGAATAAACACAATACAAAAACGAATGCCAATTCATTAATACTTTTAAGTTATGGCCCTGAACATGCCGTGTACACTTTTCGTTGGATTCGACCATATATATACATAATATTTTGCAACAACAGTTCAGTGAATGTGTATGCTTAATTCAACATTGTTTTGCTACAATTTTTTTAAATTGTAGGCTTGTATTCATGACTCGACAATGACATGACACACTTTTTTGTTGTTGTAATTTTAGAGGAAACTTCATATTTATTCCAGGTAACCCTGGATAAATTCCCCTGTATTCGGTGTGTGTGGCATCATCAATACTCACTGTAATGGACCATAATGACTAACCCTAACTGTTTGATGTCTTGAAATATAATTTTTTCAAATTAGATGACATAGCATTGCAGTCATTAAACACTTTTGACCTTTTCAACAGACCTTCAATGGTTTGTAAAATTAATTCAACATGAAATATGAATTTAATGCAGTACATTGATGAATTTTCATATGTAACAGTCGAGCGTACCAGTGTGAAATTTGAATTGTTAAAAAATGGTCAGTTTTGGATAAAATGATGAAATAAATCGTGCAATGCAGTTGAATTGAGAATGAGAAAGACTAACCAAACAGATTGGTTTGATATACGAAGGCATGCAATTACTCATTGCATTTAAAGGCATAAAATGGTCAATGACTTTCATTAATTTTTCTTATGATTGTGATCTAGCATATACCATACAGATCATCAGGAAGATTACAAGCACAACTACATTAAAAGGCTTCCGACTAAAATGCATATTGACCATTTTATGTGCACATACAGCAACATTTTAACACAAACCAGTTTTACGAAACAAGAAAGTCAGTCTGTATTATATAATATTGTTTATTAAATAAACAGATGTTCATACCTGTAATACAGAACATGAATTGCTGTTGTTTTCAAATATAATACTTTATTATGTTCTTTTTTCCCTCAAGAACAAAACAAAACTATCAATGTAATATGCTGTATGTGCTAGGTGTGCCTTTAAAAATGAAACTAAAACCAGACCTGGAAAGAGAGTAGTTCCAATCATGTGGCAAAATTTGAATTTGATGTTATATGTACAGTCAACACATCAGAAATTTTGGCTAGACTGAATGCCGTAAGGGAGGTGATGGTGAGCATATAAATATTTCCTTACATTTTGTTTTCATTTCTGATGCTTCATCACGAAAGACTGCTGATGAAGCTGAGTTAACTGCACTGCCACCCAAGATTCCAACTTTGCAAGATCCATATTTTGAATCTTACTCATTGGAAACTTGGGAAATGATGGGAACATCCGTCCCGGATGGATCTGGAAGAAGTTTTCATCCTTCAAATCCGTCACCATCTGAGACACCTCACCTGACCAATCTGGACTGCTATGCCTACCTATACCTGTGAACAGCTCCACTTCATGATCAAAGATGTGGAGCAGTTCATCCAATACTTGCTTGGAACGTCCAACCCTCTCCAACAGTTTGGGTGTCAAGATGGATCCACTCCTCTTCAAGTCGTCCTTGACATCCTTGTACAAGACCTCCAAGAAGAGATCCGGTGAGATATGCGGCCAACACCACCATGCACATTCACTGTCCTGTTGTGCATCACTCTTGCAGCCATCCTAGGGGTGAGAAGGGCATAAATCTGAGCAATCATACGGAAGGATATCAACCTGTAATTTGGGTGGTTATAGGCATGAAAATGGACAAAATCATATCGCCAATGACGAATGATACGCTCACCATCACCTTCCCTTACGGCATCCAGTCTAGCGATGTCCAGGAGTCCTTCACGCATGACAGCACAGATGTAGTTGTACTTGTAATCTTCCTGATGATCTGTTGAACAACTACCAGATGGAAGAACCCCGTGTGGGAATACAAACCTATCTACAATTGCAGTGGATATTTCCTGTAGATAGGCCTGTCTCACCTCCACGGGATCTTGCTGGGATGGAATGCCAACTGGAGATTCCTCAAACTCATCAATCCCTAGTACTTGCATCGCTGCAAGCACTACATAACCATGGGTGATGAATTTGAGGAATTCCCTGTTGTCATTCACTGCATTTTTCGCGGAAGCCTTCACTCCACGCCTGTCGAATACCTCGCGCAGGTTGTAGAGTGTACCCTTCTCACACGTTGATTTGTGAATGTACCCATAAGTGAACACATCCTGTAAATAACGGAAACCAGAAATATTTCAAGGATTACAAACAATACAATAGAACAAAATGTTTATGTAAGTTACAGTGAACAAATGATCCCATTTTAGAATAAATCAAAATAAACTATAGTACATACACCCTCCCCCCAATGCAGCCATTACTTTACCTTTCCAAAATTTAAAACAACCAAAAATTAGTCAACATAAATGGGTGCACATAGGACATGAATATACACTACTTCACACTTGTACCTATATAAAAACATATATAAGAAGCTATCAGCTCACGATTTTGATGTCTGTAAAGACTGACATAGACTTGAATCTGATCCAGGTGATCGTAAAAGTTTCATCAAATATTTTTATTATGATATATAAAGTGCACCAGCCTCATCTGCATCAATCTCCTTTTTTAGTTAGACATGGTTTACATTCTATTTGCTAGCAATTTAGCAGGGCACGGTGGTGCAGCGCTAAGGGGTCTGCCAGATTGAGTCCCGGTTGCACCATCATGCTGTACTATTGAGCAAGGCTCTTTACTTGACTTGACTCTCTTTAATTAACCAGTGGTGAAATGGAAAGCTGTTATGAATATTTTCCATTGAGCGTCACCCAAAGGTATGAACATGCCTTGGGCATTGTATGGCAGCTGATATTCTAATGATAGTGGAATAAATGTAAAGTGCTTTGATGCATGTGCACATGTGAAAGGCGCCATACCAACATTTTTTTTTTACTGGTTAAGGGATGGGGTATGAACGTTTGGACAGTATTTATTGTGGGACATTAGAGCACATCAAACATATCAAATTGCATTCTGAATACGAAGAATGTCCATCTGATATCAAATAATTTTGATTATTTGAAATTCGCAATGTAATACACATTTTATGGCAAATCATTAAAAATTGATATTTTTGATATTTAACAGTACTCGAAGTAAACTTCATAAATCTGATGATTTATACTTGAAGTGTATGTAGGTGGGATGAAAAGCCGACGATCAATTGAAAATTTTGACCTTTCGTATTGAAGATATGGATTTTAATCTTGATGCACGTGGATCTCAATTTATTAAAAACAACACAATGAAATGACTTACTTGTAGACATATCACTCCCTCGTGCCAGTCTTCTGGCTTGGGGATGACGCCTGCCAGGCTGTCAGTGGCATTGAAGCCATCTGCCCTGCCTCTTTTAGCGCTCCACGCATTAAAAGTTGACAGGCCATCACCCCCAAGAAGAATTTGGTAGAGCCTTTCCATTGTCTTGGGACAGCATTGATCCTCCACTGTAGTCATAATTTCAATCATGTCTCCACTCTGCATCTCATCCAATTTAAGGAGGCCCAATTTATTCTGAAATTTGAGGTATTGAAAATTTAAAGTCAATTTATTAAAAGTCAAAGAACACAACCCTTATAACGCCCTTTGCATGATCTTTGACCTCGATATGTTTTTTTCCCCAGACGGACTCCCAGAGGCGGATTTGCCCCATCGGCATATTATGCAAAATGTTAATAATAATACCTTTAAACATGGTAAAACTACATGCAAGCATATTTTGTAAAGTTACAAGGAAACAGTATTACTCATACCACTGTTATGCCCTAAAACCATAATTACTGAAGTTGTAAATAAAGATTTTGCTCATTTTGGACCTCTACATTTATTAGCTTACATTATACCCCTCCAATAAATTAAGTACACTCTTTGGAAGAGAATGAGGGCCCAAATACCCTTTACTAAACGTTTGCATTAAATTTATCATTATTTAGAGAATAAATGATAGGATTTTGTCTTTTGCCTATCAATATCGTGTCATAATGGATGGGCTGGCCAATATTTTGAGTAGTGGATGCCGGCGCCGGCGTATCCACTACGATAAAAATATTGGCCAGCCCATCCATTATGACACGATATTGATAGGCAAAAGACAAAATCCTATCTTTTATTCTCATTCTTATTCAGTTTTAATGTCATTTTGAGAGAAAACTGCCTTTTTTCAGAAAAAATAAAGTTACTTTTGTGAGGACATCCCCGTTGTTTTAAATGAACGAAACCATCACGAACATCTAATCCGCCGAATCGCGTTCTTGATTCTCTCGCGTACGTGTATTACGCGAACGCATTATCGCGATCATTGAGGAGCAACAAGCGTGCCGCCGTTGCGTGGCGGCGCCCCTGACTAATATCACTATCAACTATTGTGAGATATTATACACCAGAAAACCAATCAAATTACGTGAATTCTTTACAAGACGCACCCATTGAATAAGAATATGCAATATTATAAACTTTTCTTTTTATTAGGGCGAACTCACCCCTCGCACCGTGAATTTTATTTTCCCTTCTCCTGCCGTTACTGAAAGCTCAATGTTCTTACAAATGTGGTAGTATTTAGCTACAACATACTGCTTTAAAGTGCAAAAACTATAGCCTTCAAATATTAAAATTGCCCTCTCTAGGTGAGATTGAAATAAATTGGGCGAACACGCCCCGGTCTCCCCTACATCTCCCTGTGATGCCAATATACTTACCACATCAGACTTTTTCACGGTCTGTGTTGAATTCTTGTGGGGAATGTGTTGTTGTACAATAGGTTTCAGATGCTTCAGACATTTGAGGTAATCTGTAATCACTCGACTGATCAGCACCTACAATGATAAAATTGTTCGGGAAAAAAAGAAAAGAATAATAATAATCAAAGATCAACTTACAATTGCTTAATTGTTAACTTATTAACATCATGGGTGTCAACTTTTTGGAATTGATTGGTGTGAGACACCAGCGGCCATCACATCACAGTTGTGTGACGAAGGGGGATGTCTGAGAGGGGATAAGACATAGGAAACTTGCAAAATGAAGACCTAAGTAAAGCGATTTGGTGGACCATTTTGGTACTGTCAGTGTAAAAACTTTTAGTTTGTAAAAGCGATAAATTTTTATGACGGTCCATGAAGCCTTTCTTGGAAAAGTTTTCCCTATATTGTATAGATATATAAATTGCGTTAAACATACATTGGCAAAACTCGAAAGCAGAAACAAAAATGGCCACTTGTTTATTCACTACGCAGGGGGGTGCCTGCGGGGGATATCTCCCCTAAGAAGTTTGAAAATTCTGCAAATTGAAGACCTAATTGAAGCGATTTGGTGGATCATTTTGGCACTGTAAAATGTTAGTATGAAAAATCCAAAAATTTATGAAATGACGATCCATGAAGCCTTTTGTGGCCAAGTTTACAGCTCTTTGAGTGAGATTTACTACCTAGGCATGAGATTATACTACCTTGGCGTGAGACCGTGAGAAAGTGACAGAATGTGTAAGACTCACACATTTACGTGAGAGTTGACAGCCCTGTTAACATGTTTATCATTATCAAAACTGAGAGTTTCATCAGATTTGCCATCAGACAAGTAAAAGAGCTTTCAATACTTGTCTGGCACTCCCATTGAAAATCTCTATTTGTATACTTAAATTGTTTGGAAAGATAAAGAGCAAGGTACACCAACTTGACATTGGGGAAACAAATAAAATACAGCCTAGACAGTACACAGAAGGGGGACAAAAACAGCAAATGTAGGCATTAGATGTAGGTAAAGTTTGATAACCAAAATTACCATTTCCAATACTCACAGAAGTGCTTAACCTGCAAAAACAACATGGATCAATATGGGAATACAAATTAAAGTACACAAGAACAAGTGATGAAATAGATAAAGAGTATGATTGACAGTGTCAGTGCGTGTTAGGTACAAAGTCCTTCTCAAAATCCAAATTTCATCTTTTTACTTGTGGTTTCGCGATCATACTTCACTTTTACTGACACTAATTATATACATTTTCTATTTATCAAAAATTGTGTGTGGCATAGCCTAATTGTTAATAGGAAGTCTGAGATTTGCAACCTGTGCATTTGCCTATATGGTTTGAGCACTTTATACAGCTGACTGTGATATTTTGCCTATTTTGTGCATCCAAATTGTGTGGTATTTGTATTGTACTTACCTCAATCTCCTGTTTCATCTGGAGTTGTTCGGTGGCAGGCAGCCACCAGGTATCACGACCCAACTCCCTAACATCTGGCAATATGGGAGCTTCATCCGGTAGATCTTCACAATTTATGCGGTCCAAGACCGCATACAGCTACACCAGGTTGTGCTGTTCGTTCTTATTCTGGGATGTCTTGTGCCGCCTCTTCTGGTAAATATTGACGTTGTCAAACACAACCTGGTACCCCGGATGAAGCTGAAATGTTAAGATAACAGTATTATACATATGGTTTGTGTACAATTTAAATTAATTGACACATTATTTTGTAACACATACTATGGGAGAGCGAGTTGGCGTATCAGTAGTTCCCTCGCCTTGCACCACTGAGGTCTCGGGTTCAAGCCTCAGCCGTGCCCAAGGACTGTCTGTGCATTTGGTTTATCCCGATTCTATGCTTGCCAGTTTGTTAATAACCTTGCATATACTTATAAAATACAAAAATTGTGCTTGCGACTTATTTGATTTTAACTTATGAACCAATAAATACGACTTGAACCAACAAGTGTGCACTGATCAAAGTCAACAACATATGGAAAAGGGTTGATAAGAAGGCTGTTTAGAACATGTATTGGTTTTGTTGTGCAAAATACATGATACCCATTAAAACTGTATTATCTGCGATTAAAATATTTGAACAGAAACAAATCAATTTAATCATTTTCAGAAATAAATATGTAATGATTTCTACATATATGGGGGCAATCTTTTTAATCAAAATTGGTCTTTCTTTTCAGACCGTTTCCAGTGTACCAAATCTGTATTTACTTGAACCAATACATTTTGACAACCAAAAAATAATATTTTAGTTAAATAACTTTTATTTTGTAGCCAAGATGTAAGAGTATAATCATGGGCAATTTCAATTTCTTGGCACATAAGATAACAGAGATGTGACAACGGAGGTAGAACATTTTGAATCACCCTTGTATATGGAAGAAAAGAGAGTTAGAGAGAGATGGGGAGGGCAGATCTGAAGAAAACATCGAAGAAAAAATGCCATTAATCCAAACAAATCAAGAAAAGCATAAACTTACTGTTCACCATTGGATTACAAAAGATAGCGATTTTGAAATCCAATCTCAATGCAACATATACACTTGCAAACAAAATTTACCTGATTATTGTCCAGATCTGGTTGTTGGGATTGTGACCCTGGTGACTGCATGTCAGCACTGGTAATGTTATCATCCTGTTATGAGTGAGAAATGTTAAGAATTTCATATAATGTATTAAACAACAAGAGTAAATTTGGATGAAACCATCACTGCAGATAAAGTGCTCAACTAAAAAGGAGCAGAAATATATCTAAATGTAGTGAATATTGGTATTTAAACCATCATTCGACAGTTTGTGGTGATTTTTTTTGTCAGGAGGGGGTCTTTCTTGTTTAATTTTTATCAAGGGGTTAACTAGGCCACTGATTATTGTTTACTTTTATATTTGCTTTTATTGAACTAAAACATATTCAAAAACCATGTAATGGACCGAGACTCAGTTTATACCAAGCCAAATATTTTAGGGGCCTATATAATGTAACTTCCTCTAAGTCCTCAGGCTTTCTATAGACTGATGCATTTTTCTATCAATTGTTCATTATTATATTCATTGGTATAAAGACCATAAACCATTGCCACACAACATACATAGAGTATCATCAAGAGGACTTGTAAAGTTGGTAATTGATTATGCAACACACCATGGGATACCTGGCAAGTTTGTTTCAAAAACTACCAGTGGTAGGACCATTCCATTATTTTGTAGGTAGGCCCCCTATTGATACAAAACACATACACAAGACATTAGCAGACACAACTTGTTTTTGTGCAATGATTTTGTTGGCAATAGTACCCCTACTTGAAACAAACTGTTGCTGCCAACAAATCATACAGGACACAAAATTATCACATGATATTAAGTTTTTCTTTCAACTACCTTGCATGTAGTGTTCATTTCAAGAAATCAGTGACCAGCATATAGCAGATGTTCCTGATTGGCTGCCACCATTTTGGAAGCATATTTACAAGTTTACTCTAGAGGTTATCTGTGTTCTATAAGCTGCATATCCTATCAACTACTACTATACCATGTTTAGGATTTTGTGCAACTATGACTGTTTCAAAAAAGCCCGCCTAAGTCATGCAAGTAACTCCGAGGTCATGCATTGAATTGGTTTGAATGAGGAATACTACGGGAATCAGTGCTTTTGTTAGAAGTCACACATAAGTAACATGGCTATTATAACCTCTATTGACTTATATAGGGAGTAGATTTAACCTAATTACAAACTTGTCAAGGCTTCTGCTTAAAACTGAACTGAAGGGAATGTCCTTTTAGTGCGAGAGTACCCTGTCTCTTGTATACAGTGTGCTTGATGCTATTGTAAGCAGCCAGCAGGGATTCCCAGGTCAGATCTGGGAAGTGAAACCCTGGTCAGATGAACCTGCAGGCCCCTGCATGCTCAGTACATGGATAGAATGACATCCAGGAATGACATGGAAATAATTCAGACAAAAAATTGATCTGAAGCAATATAGGTCTATATCAAACCATATCATTTATAGTCAATTGGGTTTCATGTTCAATTTTAAAAAAGGAAGAAAAAAGAAGAAAAAGGCAGAAGCCTTGAATCAAGGCTATCCAGCATAGACCCTCTACTAATTGATCTCAGCAGACTTGCTCGGTTTTCGTTTCATGTGCACATCTTGATAAAAAAATAAAAGGAAATTTGAAATCCAATCTGAATACAAATCCACTTGCAAAATAATTACCTTGTTAGTCTCTACATCAGGAGCTGGTGGCAGTACTGCTGCTATGTCATCACTGCGATTCTGTTATGAATGAGAAATGTTAAGAATTACATATCAAGGTAATATATAATCTTTTTTCAACAGGCAGTTTTCTCTCTCATTTTTGGTGGGGGCACTTGCGGAGAGCATGGTAAATATAAACACAATTAATCTCATCTATAGACGAATCCAATTTCACGCATTCCTACCCCTCAACGGCAGCTATAGCTGTGTCCCCATCGGCTCCATCTCACCTAAAATGTGAAATGATGCGGCCTTGATGGGTATTTTAAACTGCATTCTATCACCTGTGTTACACATAGACAAAAGAATGATGACGGTTTACAACACAAAAGAATCTAACATCGAATTTTAAGCGGCTTTAATTCACCATATTGGGCAGTCAAAACACCAGTTTGGTGCTGCGGGGACCCAATAATGGCCGACCAAATCCTGACCATGATTTGGCTCGTTGGATTCATCTATACGGAAGAAAAGAAAGAGAGAGATGAGAGAGATCTAAAGAAAAACACCCAAAAAGGCCACTCATCCCAACAAACCAAAATTACAAATTTACTGTTCACCTTTTGGAACATAAAATAAAGGAAATTTAAAATCCAATCTGAATGCACTCCCACTTGCAATCAAATAATTACCTTGTTAGTCTCTACATCAGGATCTGGTGACAGTACTGCTGCTATGTCATCACTGCGATTCTGTTATGAATGAGAAATGTTAAGAATTACATATCAAGGTAATATATAATCTTTTTTCAACAGGCAGTTTTCTCTCTCATTTTTGGTGGGGGGCACTTGCGGAGAGCATGGTAAATATAAACACAATTAATCTCATCTATAGACGAATCCAATTTCACGCATTCCTACCCCTCAACGGCAGCTATAGCTGTGTCCCCATCGGCTCCATCTCACCTAAAATGTGAAATGATGCAGCATTGGAGGGTATTTTAAACTGCATTCTATCACCTGTGTTACACATAGACAAAAGAATGAGGACGGTTTACAACACAAAAGAATCTAACATCGAATTTTAAGCGGCTTTAATTCACCATATTGGGCAGTCAAAACACCAGTTTGGTGCTGCGGGGACCCAATAATGGCCGACCAAATCCTGACCATGATTTGGCTCGTTGGATTCATCTATCTGGGAAGAAAAGAAAGAGAGATGAGAGAGATCTAAAGAAAAACACCCAAAAAGGCCACTCATCCCAACAAACCAAAATTACAAATTTACTGTTCACCTTTTGGAACATAAAATAAAGGAAATTTAAAATCCAATCTGAATGCACTCCCACTTGCAATCAAATAATTACCTTGTTAGTCTCTACATCAGGATCTGGTGACAGTACTGCTGCTATGTCATCACTGCGATTCTGTTATGAATGAGAAATGTTAAGAATTACATATCAAGGTAATATATAATCTTTTTTTTTTTTTTTTTTTTCTCTCTCATTTTTGGTTGGGGGGCACTTGCGGAGAGCATGGTAAATATAAACACAATTAATCTCATCTATAGACGAATCCAATTTCACGCATTCCTACCCCTCAACGGCAGCTATAGCTGTGTCCCCATCGGCTCCATCTCACCTAAAATGTGAAATGATGCAGCATTGGAGGGTATTTTAAACTGCATTCTATCACCTGTGTTACACATAGACAAAAAAGAATGAGGACGGTTTACAACACAAAAGAATCTAACATCGAATTTTAAGCGGCTTTAATTCACCATATTGGGCAGTCAAAACACCAGTTTGGTGCTGCGGGGACCCAATAATGGCCGACCAAATCCTGACCATGATTTGGCTCGTTGGATTCATCTATACGGAAGAAAAGAAAGAGAGAGATGAGAGAGAGATCTAAAGAAAAACACCCAAAAAAGGCCACTCATCCCAACAAACCAAAATTACAAATTTACTGTTCACCTTTTGGAACATAAAATAAAGGAAATTTAAAATCCAATCTGAATGCACTCCCACTTGCAATCAAATAATTACCTTGTTAGTCTCTACATCAGGATCTGGTGACAGTACTGCTGCTATGTCATCACTGCGATTCTGTTATGAATGAGAAATGTTAAGAATTACATATCAAGGTAATATATAATCTTTTTCAACAGGCAGTTTTCTCTCTCATTTTTGGTGGGGGCACTTGCGGAGAGCATGGTAAATATAAACACAATTAATCTCATCTATAGACGAATCCAATTTCACGCATTCCTACCCCTCAACGGCAGCTATAGCTGTGTCCCCATCGGCTCCATCTCACCTAAAATGTGAAATGATGCAGCATTGGAGGGTATTTTAAACTGCATTCTATCACCTGTGTTACACATAGACAAAAGAATGAGGACGGTTTACAACACAAAAGAATCTAACATCGAATTTTAAGCGGCTTTAATTCACCATATTGGGCAGTCAAAACACCAGTTTGGTGCTGCGGGGACCCAATAATGGCCGACCAAATCCTGACCATGATTTGGCTCGTTGGATTCATCTATACGGAAGAAAAGAAAGAGAGAGATGAGAGAGAGATCTAAAGAAAAACACCCAAAAAAGGCCACTCATCCCAACAAACCAAAATTACAAATTTACTGTTCACCTTTTGGAACATAAAATAAAGGAAATTTAAAATCCAATCTGAATGCACTCCCACTTGCAATCAAATAATTACCTTGTTAGTCTCTACATCAGGATCTGGTGACAGTACTGCTGCTATGTCATCACTGCGATTCTGTTATGAATGAGAAATGTTAAGAATTACATATCAAGGTAATATATAATCTTTTTTCAACAGGCAGTTTTCTCTCTCATTTTTGGTGGGGGGCACTTGCGGAGAGCATGGTAAATATAAACACAATTAATCTCATCTATAGACGAATCCAATTTCACGCATTCCTACCCCTCAACGGCAGCTATAGCTGTGTCCCCATCGGCTCCATCTCACCTAAAATGTGAAATGATGCAGCATTGGAGGGTATTTTAAACTGCATTCTATCACCTGTGTTACACATAGACAAAAGAATGAGGACGGTTTACAACACAAAAGAATCTAACATCGAATTTTAAGCGGCTTTAATTCACCATATTGGGCAGTCAAAACACCAGTTTGGTGCTGCGGGGACCAATAATGGCCGACCAAATCCTGACCATGATTTGGCTCGTTGGATTCATCTATACGGAAGAAAAGAAAGAGAGAGAGAGAGAGATCTAAAGAAAAACACCCAAAAAGGCCACTCATCCCAACAAACCAAAATTACAAATTTACTGTTCACCTTTTGGAACATAAAATAAAGGAAATTTAAAATCCAATCTGAATGCACTCCCACTTGCAATCAAATAATTACCTTGTTAGTCTCTACATCAGGATCTGGTGACAGTACTGCTGCTATGTCATCACTGCGATTCTGTTATGAATGAGAAATGTTTAGAATTACATATCAAGGTAATATTTAATTTTTTTCACCTGGCAGTTTTCTCTTTCATTTTTTGTCATGGGGCCACTTGAACATAGTTGTTTTAGTGGTTTTTATTTCATCTCAGACCAACGGAGAGCATGGGAAATATAAACAAAATTAATCTCATCTATATGGAAGAAAAGGAAGAGAGAGGTGAGAGAGATTTAAAGAAGGCCACACAAAATCCACCCCCACTTGTAATCAAATAAGGGGTGGTGCAATAATTATGTGTACCCGGGGTGAATTATAGGGGGGCAAAGATTTTTGGCAGGCCAAAAGGGGGGCAAGCATTTTTGGCAGGTCGAAAGGGGGGGGGGTCAAGCGATTTTGGCAGGTCGAAAGGGGGGCAAGCAATTTTTGGCACAGATATTTTGGGCACCGTTTCTATATTACGCCCTAAAAAGGCGTGGGAAAACGTTCTGAACACGCTTCAAATATGCAAAATTTCCTGCTCGCTGCTTCGCATTATATGTTAAGACAATTTAAGGTTTTAAATTGGGTTCCCAAAATCTTGCATGTGTAAGGGGGGCAAAGATTTTTGGCACGTCAAAGGGGGGGGCAAAGGTTTTTGGCACGTCGAAAGGGGGGGCAAAGGTTTTTTGGCACGGCCAAAGGGGGGGGGGCAAGCGATTTTTGGCAGACCATTTTGAGAATTCACCCCCCCCCGGGTACACATAATTATTGCACCACCCCTAATTACCTTGTTAGTCTCTACATCAGGATCTGGTGGCAGTACTGCTGCTATGTCATCACTGCGATTCTGTTATGAATGAGAAATGTTAAGAATTTCATATCAATTTCATACAGGTTAAACTGTGTGGCATCTTGGGTTTTTTTTTATGTCAGAGGGGCGCTTTTCCCTTTCATTTTTTGTAAACTGGGTCCTAACCTGGTGGAATGTGCCTTTAAAATACTAAGTATCTCGTATCGATTACCCTATTTTAAGATTGCATTTGAGGGTCAGACTACTCAATGTAAACATCATCAATCTCTTGGATTATGCAAATAAATTTTGCTTGGAAAGAAAATTTAATGATACTGTGTGTAATATTATTATTGTTCTGCACACTTTTGTACTTCAATCATGTGATGCAAGCTTAATACCATACCTCTATATCAGCATCATCCAATACAGTCCAATTGGCCTGCAGAAGGAGAATAGCAAAATAAAAAATCTTTCAGCATTTCAAATTGTTATAGCTAAAATAATAGTTTCTCGATCATGAGAGTATGAATGTACTGTGTGCACTGCGTAATGTCGCAAGGTTAGTGGAATGACACGATAGCGCGATCGATTGTGCACAGGAAATGCAGCTACCCAAAGCATGTGTGGTAGGCGCTGTACGCCGACGCAATTGTCATTGCATGCCTTTTGAGCTCTCATGATCGAGAAACTATTATTTTAGCTATAACAGCATGGAAAATCCACTCACATATTCATGAGATTTAAAATGATAATTAAATACCAAACTGTTTTTCTGTGTTTAGTACAAAATAATCATTGACCAAACATATACAAATGCAGAACACCATCATGGTAATGCCTTTAAAATCAGCAGAAATGACATCTAACATACAGAATATAAATGACATAAAGTAGCAGGTCATAATTAATTGTGCATTTTCATTGAAATTGTAGTATACTGGTTCACTAAGAGTTAACGCAGATGGTAATTATTGTTTGTGTGCAACACACGTTCTGGATATCATTTATGAATGTTTCAGTACAAATCTGAAATCTCACAATTGAGCAATATTATATTATGTACGTTACTGGTCTGGTTTTTTAAAACTATTCTACTCTTTGATATTAACCCTAATCATACTCGTGTTTTTTTTGTTATTGGAAGACAAAGAAGAAACAAAAAAGGAGAGAAGGTAAAGAAAGATGACACTTGTTACCCCCGTGAATCAAACCCGGGACCCCTCGCATGCCACACACACAGGGCCGGATTTACCTTTTTGGGGGCCCTGGGCCAGGCCAAAATGTGGAGGCCCCAAGCGCCCCCGTGAGGAAGGCATGTGAACTCAAGTGGCCAAGTTTTAGACTATTTTAGCCCAAATTGAAGCTGAATTTTGCTATATAACAGGCCAGTGCAATTTTTGTGCCCTATTTTGGCCAAAAACATGGCGTTTTTCAGCTAAAATGGAACATGCACACTGCAATTTTGGGGGCTCCCAAAACCTGGGCGCGGGCCCATCTGGCCCTATGGTTTGGCTGCCCGGGCAGCAATTCCCTGGGTATATATGACTTAGGCTGATTGCGTCATGTCATGTGGAATGCATGCATGCAGAGTGGTTTTAATAGTGAGCTTTAGTGAGACTTAGTTGGGTTAGGATTAAAGTATACGTATGGTTGTCATGTGGATCAGTTTCAGACACCAGTCATAAAAGGATCACAGTAGACTTTCCTCATTATTCTCAAGATGTGTGCTCCTCGTTTAATCAAGTATCTTATATTGAGTATCTTATATCGATTGACTATGCCAGTCCACATATGGTCCAGTCATGCAAATGTCTGCAATAATGAAACTGAGATATAGGCAATAGGCAAAAAGTGAGGAGAAATAACAATAAAAAAAAATAAGGAAAAGGACATAAAAGGTTCATACCTTTCCAACCAAGTATTCAAGAGACATGGGGATTCAATATCAGTAAGTGTAGATACTTAGCAAGTTAGTAATGATAGTAACTCAATTTTCAAAATTTCCGACTTTGGCACGAGTGGATCAGATTGGGTCACATATTTACATTTAACTGTAATTTTGAATATGAGATTTTAATCTTGTTTCTCAATTATAATATCACAATTGGAGGAATTACATACATAAGCATGGTCTTCATGTTTCTGTTTCAAACTTCTAATTGGCACTGCATAGGCATTGTCATGTTTGTGATCATCAACCTGGCAAATGAAAAAAAAAATGTTATGTGGTGTTAATATGTTAAGGAAAATTTATTAGCTTACTTGACTAAATATATCCTATATTACTTTTTTGTCTATGATATCAAAAGCTGTGGCATCATTATTTGAAAGTCTATTTTAGGGTTGGTCAGATTACACCGATGCAACATTTTTTTGAGCCTTACTTTGCTCATATCTTTTCAGCTTCTGAATTTACATGAAAAGATATCAAATGAAACATACCTGCATGTGAAGATCCTCATCATCTGAAGTGTTTGACTGAAAATGAACAATGTTAATAAATTGGTGTAAGCATATGCTCTATCTAGAAAAGACACTTTTAAAGTCTGAAGCCTAGAAGTCATCAAATAATATCGATAAGCTGCTATTTTTAATCTAAACATAACACATACTCTAATGGTATTCTACAATAAATATTTGAATTAACTGATGAGTTCCAAGTTAAAACATAAAACTACATTAACCACATATGGAGGAATTTTCATTACAATTTGCTGGAACACTGCAAACAGTTAACCAATGATGAAACCTTTCAAGTTAGAGTATTGGTTGTGATTCACAAGCTTTAAAAAACTGCATTATGTGAATATTTGGCAATGCACTTAAATTTTTAGGGCTAGTCAGATTACACCGATGCAACATTTTATTAGCTTTACTTTGCATGCTCATATCTTTTCAACTTTACATGAAAAGCAATCAAATGAAACATACCTGCATGTGAAGATCCTCATCATCTGAAGTGTTTGACTGAAAATGAACAGTGTTAATAAATTGGTTGTTGAGATTCACAAGCTTTAAGAAATTGCATTTTGTGAATATTTGGCAATGCACTCAAATTTTTTAGGGCTAGTCAGATTACACCGATGCAATTTTCAACTTTACATGAAAAGCAATCAAATGAAACATACCTGCATGTGAAGATCCTCATCATCTGAAGTGTTTGACTGAAAATGAACAATGTTAATAAATTGGTGTAAGCATATGCTCTAGAAAAGACATTTTCCAAATCTGAAACTTTTATTTCAAAAACCTTAGAATTCATCTAATAATATTGATAAGCTGCTATTTTTAATCCAAACATAACAAATACTCTAATGGTATTCAACAATAATATTTGACTTAACTGATAAGTTAAAACATAAAACTACATTAACCACATATGGAGGCATTTTCATTACAATTTGCTGGAACACTGCAAACAGTTAACCAATGATGAGATATTTCAAGTTAGAGTATTGGTTTTGAAGCACAAGCCTATAATTGCTGGAACACTGCAAATTGTTTAACTGATGATGATGAGACATGTCAAGCTAGAGTATTGGTTTTACCAAATTGTAAATACTTGGCAATATGCATGGATCATTTTGACTTACTGCAACCTTTTTGTCAATATGTCAACACTAGGAGAATATCTGCTGATAGAAAAAACTACATGTATTAAAATTTGACACCTCAAAAATTGTCAAGAGCGACGTTTATCATGAAAACAATAACCTGGTACATGTAATTAGAAATAGGTCTATCACGAGAAGCGCCCGACCCGAGAACCGCGAAATCTAGTGTATATATAAAATTAATGAATCATTATTACATGTATTATACTGTGATAAATATTATAAAAAATAAATTTGAGCAATTAATAACCATGAATTAACTGGTCATAACAATAGGCTTTGATATTACTAATAATTCATTCAAAAATATTTCAGTTCACTTCATTTTACTCAAATGCAACTCTGCACATTTCAATTCAATTTATTTTATCATATTACTTTGCATTTTTTAACTTGTTATTTCATATGGACTGAACAACACAACAACAACAAAAAGCTATACCTGGATGTCTTGATCATTGTCTTCTGACTCAATGTTTGCCTGAAAATAATCAATGGTTTAAGGTACAATTATATGCCATTGAAAAGACACTTTCCAAGTCTGAAACTATTATTCATAAATTCTGTAAAGACAGAAAGATAAGCTGCATTTTAATTCAGTAAAATTTAAGTTTTTATAATAAAACCAAAGATCTCCGGTTATATTCAGCACATTGCGTGCGTGTGTATTAGGCCAAAATAATGTTTCCTTGCCCTTCAGTGGGAATTTTGGGGTGGGTGGGTCAGTCCGAAAAATATATATATTTTAATGACTCACTTCTGTTGTACTGTTGAGGCCTGTGACAATGGTCATGTGGCAAGATAAATCAATACTTCACTTCAGACCTTCAATATGCAAGATACACCACAGATAAATTTGGATTCAATTAGAGCAACTGCATACTTGCAGGCATAAGACGCAAAGTTTATTAGAAAAATTGATGCAGGAATGGACAGTTGTAAATGTTACAACAAGGTTACATTAATGATGTTCTTCTTGATAAATGTCGGCCAAATTTAGCCTTTAAATGAAATTTAGACACAAAAAGGTAATAAAAAACCATCAAAGACCCTGATTGTGGCCAATTTTGGGTCGGTCGGTGGAAGGCAAGCAAACAATTTTTTTGGGCCTTATTGAATCATTGGATCGGTGACGTATAAACTGTGTACATATCGCTACTCATCTTACGTCTTGACGTATAAACTGTGTGCATATCATTACTATTTGTCTTGTTTATGAGCTGTTTGAAGCTACCCCAATATCCATGATAATATAATACGAGCGGTGGGCTAATTTCATGACATGTAGCATTCTACAATTGGTATAAAATGTACACAGAAGTCTGGCTTGTTGAAATAAAGAATGTAGTAATTCTCAGTCATCTGATCCATTTTTATTGATCCCTTTTGGAGCAATTATAATATACACACTACAAATATTTATCCTTTTAACATATCAAACATTTCACAATTATATTGCAGCATTACATAAAGAACATACCTCTATTGGAACATCAATCCATTCCTCAACCTCCTCATTCGCCCCTACTGAAAAGGGAGACTGACAGGATAAAAAATAAAACAGTGACACTGACAATATAAAAGTCGATCATGTGTATTTGGGTAGAGGAGTTCATTTGAATTTTTGACCAGCAATCACAGATTTAAAATTGTTGTCATTTGTGTACCTGGTTATCACACAAAACTGACAAGTAGGTGTGTCAAATGCAGTAAACCTTTGACGAGCGCGTATTTGAAATACACATCGCGTATTTACTGCATTCGACGCACTTGTCTCTGATTGGCTGCTGAGGCATCTACTGTTGCCGAGTGGAAATTTATGAATGAACTGTGCGCCATACGCGTTGTTAGTGCCGAAATTGCAACATCACGGTAGTCGCGTTCGTCAAAGGTTTGCTGCATTTGACTATAGTATAAAGGGGGTCTGTGTGTGCTTTTTTTAAAATCAATCAGGGATTTTTTAACAGTAATTTTTTCCAACCAAATATTTGGTGTACAGCATCCAATTTTATCATTATTACGTTTTAGATCCAACATTTCCATACAACATTTCTCATTAATTAGACCATATTTAGTTTTGAAATTAGGTGTAATTGTAGTACATGACAATATACAAATATCGCAAATATGCCAAAAATGAGAGATACAACAGTACAGTATGAGGTATAAGCCATGATTTGTTCATAGATACCTTTATACTCTCTTGTTCGCTTATTGCCCTCCTCCATCTCTGTAGTTTTTGGTCGTAGTTCTTATTCGATACATCTACCGTTCTTAGGGCCACAGCCCTGGAAGCTGTTATCCCGAACATGCGTATCCTCTTGAACATCTGTGTATCAACATAAAAGTTAAATAGTCAGTTGGCTTGATCGCATTGCATTTTATTGCTCATATAATTTGCTGCTTAAAACAGCAAGTCTGGGATGTAATTCACAAGAGATACCAATATCCACGTTCTATCAAGCGATAGATACAAGCTTGTGTCTCAAGAAGAGCAATGTGGCACACTGGTTATATATGGTAAAGGTAAAGGCGGAGCAGATCACCGATGTTACGCACAATCCAAATGATGTGCAACCACACAGATCAATACGCGTCTAGGTGTACTCTATTGTCTCATAGAAAACATTCAAGAATGAGAATTTTCATTACAAGTGATGTTTACTTACATTTGACTTTAATTGACCTTTCCACAGGAGGAGGGCGACTAGCTTCTGGAAAGCATTTACTCTATTGTTTCTGGTGTTAAGCAGCAGCATTGCTGCTGCATATATCTTCGGCGTTATCTTCTTCCCCCCAGTGGGGCTAGCAACTGCCCGGAGATAACTACAAAGGATTGGGCATTTTTCCTCCAATTCTTGACTTGCGTCTTCTATTTTGAAAGGAAAAACCCCCAATCCTTTGTACTTAGTTGTCTTACAAAAATATCTGCAGAGAGGGAAAGAAAGTATATATATGGTAGTCAAAGAATATGGTGTTTGCACGCAAGGTCATCAGTTCAAATCATCTTCCTAAGTATCATTAAATGGATTAAGTGTGTAAATTTTGACATTAACTTGATTTTGAAATGCAGAAAGCTCTGAAATCTTAGCTAAGGTGTGAAATTCAATTGTGTGACCTCCTCTGCATTATTATTTGAAACCATGATTTATCAGCATTTAAAAGAGATGTTAATTAGCATGTAACAAAGATTAATAATCGAGAATACTATAATGACAATTAACTATGTAAACCTGCCTTGAATCTTCAACTGTTGGCCCATGTGATTTCCTGAACAGGTGATATGTCATCATGTGACCAGAAGAAGTCAGACTTACCAATATTTGGCATCATTGGTGCATATAATACTTACTGTCACACTGTTGTGGTCAATTGGGATTTCTTTACCTACTTATAAAATCAATCATTCATTCCGGGAGCCAAATAATATTATATCTGATTAGTATAGATTACTGTTTTTATAGGAGGACTCGAATACAGTGACGTAGCGTCATAGGGACATTGGGGCCACATGCCCCCCAAACAATCAGACATTGTTTAAAATCCCATAGGAAAATGGCCGAAAAAGGGCTTATGCCCCTTAATCAGCCCCGGTGCCCCCCAATCATGATCGGTGCCCCCCATGTGATGACCCACGCTACGCCACTGCTCGAATACTAACATACAGACAAATACGGTGCCATGGTGGAAGGTCAGATGTGGTGTCAAAGGTTTTCTTGCCTTCAATACTTCAACTGTTCCATAATTCACTTGTATTAATTGGCAGCAATTCCTAATTTTGACATTACTATTGTAAATAGTCAGTCCCTTCCCAAATTCAAATTAGTAGACTTTCTGTAACAAACAAAAAAACTGGTGCCTGATGGATAATGGTCCCTGCCCTTATAGCAGATGCGCTTTGAAGCATGTTACTTGCATTGAATAAGCAAAGTTTGTTAAACTAAACAGCTGCTCTGTTTGTCGCCCCTTATTAACATGATCAAGTGTTCGAATATAAATTATTCATAACTAACTGGCCTCATTTTCTAACAAGCAGACCAGCAGGATTTGTCATCAGTTTGCATTTAAAACAATGGTGAATTTAATGTAACCCCTTGATTCTATGCAGAGCATTGCACGATGAGGTTACATATGTACAAATGTTTTGTTATACATGTTAAGCTGTGGATACTTATACATACTTAATAGATTAATGTAAAAATATTTTTGTGTACCTCGCCTCTTGGTTTATTGTGGTTATATACAACCTTTAGACAATGCTGTTTTGGCAGTAGGTATTTTCGCCATGGCCTTTCCAGCAGCTGTATACTTCCTACTGCATAAATACCTTACAGTTGTTGCTGCGCTGTGGGGTACCTTTCGACATTCTCCTGCAAATCAAAAACCAAGAAATTGTGCATTTATACCTCATATTGGATACAAATTTGACAATTGACATTCCAACAATGTCTGTCATGTTGTATTTCAAATCAGTGATACTTACATTGTACTATAGTAGTAACAAACTACATGAGATTTTACAGAATAACGATATAAAGGTAAGTTTGCAGACTTGTTTGATTCCGGTATATAAATAGTAAACCTATATCACATGCTTCTTGACATTTATCTCTGCAGCGCAGGGTGACATATGATAACATTAATGTTGTCAACATTAATTGTGTAAATATATCTTATGTAAGATGATAACTGCTATTTGTAATATACGGTTTAAAACAGCAAATAACATACTCCACAAGGAAAAGTAGAAATCTAAATCTAGCAAATATACAATGTACATGTACATTTGTATCATAGGTGGTGAGGAATACAGGAATAGGAGTCCTGATCCTGATCACCTGATCTATGATATATCAAATACAACAGATAACAAATAGAATGGATACAATCCCGAGCATCACATTGCCCAAAAGGCAGTAACACTGACTTACAGGTGATTGTTCTTGTCTGCAACCTTTGTTGAATGGTTCAAAGAGAAATGGTTAGTGTGGGAGGATATGGAAATGTAAGAGAGGAATATGCAAGGTTATGATTAAGGTTGAAAGAAATACACCTGTAAGTCACCGATAGTGTGCTCCTGAAATGGGAGGGGGCACTCAACTTAAATTTTGTGCGGCGCCAACATTTTGAACACGAGAACTGATTTTTGGGCTTCGGAACTGAAATTTAAACATTTTTTAGGTCTACTCTAATTTCAATTGGGCCAAATTATAAGCTGTGTATGGAGCTACAAAATTCAAATTGATTCCAAATTGGAGCTAAAGAGCTACCGTACCAATTATCAGTGGATTGGGTTTTTTCAATGTGAGGCTACATAACTGGAACTTGATCCCCAAATTATGATTTTCAAACTGCTGGAGAGCCTAAAAAGGGGACCCTTGATGCACATCCTTCACCTTTACAGGTTGAATACCCCCTTTGGGACTGTGATGTGGACCAGTCAGTTATATACATTTTTCTCTTCCATATCTCTATGTAAAACTTTGATGTTCCATGCTTGAATGGTTATAGAACATTATTCCATTGCTAAACATGCAACTACTGGGAAATTGTATGTTTGCATAACAATGAGAAAAAGGAAAATGTAACCGTTGTTTGAAGCCGAGTGCTGGTAGCAGGTGAGATACACATGTGTATCCATTTTACCTCTCTTGTTGTAGTATCTTATGCACTGCACCTGAAATATACTTAAAAAAGAAGAATATACATTGTATACTAATTTATGCATACTCAGCGATTAACTTAAGGGAAGTAAATTACACACTAAAGGGGCATTTTCACTGCATGGGTTTAATTTCCAGAGAGGCTCCATGGCCTTAAATGAAAAGAAAAGTCTTCCATGATGATGAGTTGTAACTCCCATCACTGACACTTTCGAAAACTGTTGGATGCTACTTGCAATATAATTTGAATGACTTGCATTTCTGTTACTATTTCACATGCAATGATTTATGTATGGCCATTACTGATCATTTCCATCACTAGCAAAATCTGGTTGATGACCATCACTAGCAAAATCTGTTTGATGACCAACACTTGCACTGTCTGTCTGATGACCATCACTTGCACTGTCTGTCTGATGAATAGTCACACACTGTTAGATGACCATTTCCCAATCACTATCACGTCTTCTGTTGGATGCCATCACTCTCATCACTAATACCTGAACTGTCTGTTGGATGACCATCTCCAAAGCCATACCATATGCACTTGCAGTTTGTCTGTTGGATGCCATCACTCTCATGACAGTAATGACATCCAACAGACAAGTGCAAGTGCAAGGTAAACTATCTGTTACATGACCATCTCTTCAATCACTTGCAGTTTGTTTATTGGATGTCAATATCGTCACTCTCAATCACTAGACCTGTACTAATTCAGAAAGAACAGTTTACCAACCCACAAGTGTTACAATTTAAAACAAGATAACAAATAGCAAATAACCAAACTTGAAATAAAAAAAGCAAGGGAAAGAGCTGTTGTGGGTTTCAAACTCTCCACCTTCATACCACTAGAAAGAATGCCCTCACCATGATTAGACCACCGCGCCGGCTCCAACTGATAAAAGGCATTTGAAACTGGATACTAAAGGAGGCAGTCAAGGATACATACAATATATACACTATGCACAAACAAATATTATGCAAGAACACAAGTACAGGAGATCATTACTGATGCTTAATCGTTTCCCCGGTATTATACAAATGAAGTAGGTAATGGGGCTACGCATCCTGCACATGATGAACATATCGCTATGAGTACGGCAGAGTGACAAATCCGCAAAATCGCTGTTCTGAGTAAACAGCGTTTGAAAATATTGGTAGCATTCCATCAGCCCTTCTAAAATATGAAATAAAAGTGAATGTGCACTAATTATTTGCAATACTTGCATATTCTGAAACAATCGATATATCCCTCAAAACAGGTATTTACAGCTATTCGGCTTTATGCTAAATCCAAAAAGTGTCAACCGCTGCGCAAAGAGTTACATACGGGAACGAATCCGCATTCAACTACGTGTAAACTATAGCACTCATCCTTGATTTAGGGATTTTATGTAAAAATTACTGGTTGTTCTAAGGCTACCGGTATAAATTCTAAACTTGGTATATACATTGTAAGTTATAATTAGTCATCCCCGTAATATTTAGTGAAAACTCCAGTTGAAATCAAGGATTTAAGAACAATATTGGCCTATATTTTGGGTATAATTTTCTGTGATTTCCCAATTTTGCGACGGCGCTCTGACATAATTACGCCATAACGATATCGTGTGGGGAATGTTTGTACTTATTTTGGCATCACTGGATAGATGATACCTATAGCTACCAAAAGCGGTGTTTACTCAGAGGCCGTATGTCTCAATTTTGGCCCAGTGAAAATTATTTTTGTCTCACAAAAAATTTGTAATGCTGTATTACAATTAGTGAATTTGGGGAATTACTGGGCCAAAATTGGGCCAATTTGGGAAGAAAATGTTTCATTTGGCGCACCCAATTTCCAGAAAGAGTAAACACTGATGATATTGGTATCAAAAATAACAGTATATGACATGTAATATAGAAAATTCAGAGTTTACAGCTACACTATACAATAGATCAACCTGATTTGTACAGATAAAGTATATGTTCGTCTTTTGGTCAAATTCATTAATCGCACTTAGGCGCGATTCGTCCAATTCACAATTTCAATATCTACGTCGGGAAGTAAGATTTATAATTAATTTTGGTGGAAATGAAAGATCGCCTGAAACTCAAAATTCTCGATTTGTCACTCTGCCGAATTCATAACGATATAAAAACAATGGGAAACAATTGCTCACTACAAGAGAACTGAATATAAGTAATAGAAAGAAAGGAAAATTACAGGCAGTCGAGGATACATACAAGCACATGCAGGAGATCATCACTGATGCTTATTCGTTTGCCCAGTATTATACACGTAAAGTAGGTAATGGGGTTACGTATCCTGCACACGAACAAACAAACACAATGGGGAATTGCTCAAACTATACAGGAAGACTGAATATAAGTAATACAAAGAAAAAATTAAGGCAGTTGAGGATACATACATTACAAGTACAGGAGATCATTACTGATGCTTATTCATTTCCCCAGTATTATACACGTAAAGTAGGTAATGGGGTTACGTATCCTGCACAAGAACAAACAAACACAATGGGGAATTGCTCAAACTATACAGGAAGACTGAATATAAGTAATACAAAGAAAAAATTAAGGCAGTTGAGGATACATACATTACAAGTACAGGAGATCATTACTGATGCTTATTCATTTCCCCAGTATTATACACGTAAAGTAGGTAATGGGGTTACGTATCCTGCACAAGAACAAACAAACACAATGGGGAATTGCTCAAACTATACAGGAAGACTGAATATAAGTAATACAAAGAAAGAAAAATTTAAGGCAGTTGAGGACACATACATTACAAGTACAGGAAATCATCACTGATGCTTATTAGGTAATGGGGTTACGTATCCTGCACAATAACAAACAAACATAATGGGGAATTGCTCAAACAATACAGGAAGACTGATGCTTTTTTTATAAACATTTTCAATGTATATCTATATGCAATTAAGGGATCTAGAATGAGCGTTTATTGCGTTTCGACAGTATTTTTTGTGGGACATGAGGGCACCACAGACCTATCGAATTGCATTCTGAATACGAAGCATGTCTTTACTAGTGCTAAAAGCATGTCTTTCTGATATCAAATAATTTTCATTTTTTGAAAATCACAATATAATACAAATTTTATGACAAATTATAAAAATTTGATATTTTTCAAATAAATCAATACAGCACAGTGGAGCGGCCGTGCGTGAGTATTCGAGGACTGGAGGATCAAGTCTAATTATCCCCAGACACTGAAATGACGAAAACACTTACACCAAAATTTGGGCCTCTGGTCAGCCATTCAGAAAGAACGCATAATTTATTCAAGCAATGTTTTTAGAAAATTCCCTGGAATCAACCAAATAATAATGATTTCTGGACAACTTTTTCGAACGGAGTAAATACCCGACCGAGCCTCCCAACAATTACTGGGAAGCTTGTTGCGCCTATAACCCAAGAGTTCCCCTTAACACACTGGGAACTATTTTGCTAGGCACTCATCTAGCGATCAACTCCTAAAGGCCCGGTCACACTGTGACGAATAGGGGTGAACGGCAAGCGACGTTAAGCTGCGAATTACAATTTTGAATTTACCGCCACTCATCGTGGGTTGCCGTTAGTTGTCGCTGACGAATCCGTCAGCGACCGCAGACGGCCGAAATTATTCGTCGGGAAATTTTCAACATGTTGAAAATTTTGTGACGACAAAAAAGGTAGTTGTGATTCCGTTCAAATTTCGTTGGAGACCGCAACCCTCATTTCTTTGACGTTTCCATACCGTGCGAAGCCGTCTCTAGTCGTTTTGAGGTCGTTACAATTTCGTTGGTAGTCGTTGTCAACGACCATTGACGAATAAACAACGGCAAGCGACGTCACATCTCGAACCCTGACGACACGTTGCGGCAAGCAACGAAATTGTAACGATCTTGGTGCGACAGTGACTTTTTGTCCGGAGAGTGACGGATATTGTTTGCGAGTATCGTTTGCGAGTACCTGCGGCATTGAAACGGTGGTCTGCGATGGGTTACGATTTTTAAACTATGGTCAACGATTTTAAACTTTTTGTGCGATTCATGAAATAGATATATGCATTTGTAGGATTGTAGAAATTAATCAAGTCTTTTTTATGGTCGTTGACAACGACTACCAACGAAATGTTGACGACCTCAAAACGACTAGAGACGGCTTCGCACGGTATGGAAACGTCAAAGAAATGAGGGTTGCGGTCTCCAACGAAATTTGAACGGAATCACAACTACTTTTTTGTCGTCACAAAATTTTCAACATGTTGAAAATTGCCCGACGAATAATTTCGGCCGTCTGCGGTCGCTAAAGGCCCGGTCACACAGTGACGGACGATAAGCAACGAAAGGTGACGAACGTGAAAATCAAAAAATGTTGACGGCAAAGCGACGACAAAAAGAGCAAAAACAAGATTCGGTGACGAGTGGGAACGACCTTTAGCGACAACACGACGGCAAGGGACGAGAGGATGCGGCAGGAAACGGAGACTAGCGACCAAATCCGGACGTTGTCTGGGCGATGAGTGACGAAGTCTCGACGGAGCCCGACAACAAGCAACGAGGTCAGACGGCTGGCAGCGGATTTGCTTGCGGCAAGGAACGGCAACTGACGGTGGATTGCGGTGATGATGACGTGACTCAGCAGCCGACATCAAAGCCTGTGTGTGTGCGGGTCGTATAGTCCCCTTTGGCGTTCCCACTCTTCACAACGTTCTGATCATCCACTCAAAAAATATCAATATCAATAATAATCAAATATATTAACATCAATATCAACAATAATCAAAAATAGTAAAATCAATATCAATAATAATTATTATCTATATCAATAATAATCAGGATTATTAACATCAATATCAATAATAATCAAAAATATTACACATATCAATAATATTCAAAAATATTACACATATCAATAATAATCAAAACTATTAATATCTTTATCAATAATAATCAAAAATATTACCATCAATATCAATAATAATAAAAAATATTACACATATCAATAATAATATAAAAAAACAATATAAATATCAATAATAATAATAAAAAATAGTAAAATCAATATAAATAATAATCTAAACTTTTAATATCTATATCAATAATATATTAACATCAATATCAATTATTATAATCAAAGATATCCATATCAATATCAATTAGGCATATTATAATCAAAGATATTAATATCAATATCAATAATAATAAAAAAATATTTACACATATCAAAAATAATCAAAAAAATTAATATAAATATCAATAGGAATCAAAATATGAAAATAAATATTAATAATAATCCAAACTATTATATCAATATCAATATATCAATAATGATAAAAATACTATCATCAATATCAATAATAATCAGAAATATTAATATGTTGATTATTATTGATATTATTTTCTTTTTATATGAACTTTAAAATTGCATCGTGCCGGGTAGTCTATTGAAATCGAACTGACGTCAATAAAACGTCAAACATCGCACAAAAAGACTTGATTAGAATTTACCGTCACTCATCGTGAGTTGCCGTTAGTTGCCGCTGAGAATCCGTCAGCGACCGCAGACGGCCGAAATTATTCGTCGGGAAATTTTCAACATGTTGAAAATTTTGTGACGACAAAAAAGTAGTTGTGATTCCGTTCAAATTTCGTTGGAGACCGCAACCCTCATTTCTTTGACGTTTCCATACCGTGGGAAGCCGTCTGTAGTCGTTTTGAGGTCGTCACAATTTCGTTGGTAGTCGTTGTCAACGACCATAAAAAAAAGACTTGATTAATTTTTACAATCCTACAAATGCATATATCTATCTCATGAATCGCACAAAATGTTTAAAATCGTTGACCATCGTTTAAAAATCGTAACCCATCGCAGACCACCGTTTCAATGCCGCAGGTACTCACAAACGATACTCACAAACAATATCCGTCACTCTCCGGACAAAATTCGCAAGTCACTGTCGCACCAAGATCGTTACAATTTCGTTGCTTGCCGCAACGTGTCGTCAGGGTTCGAGATGGAACGTCGCCTGCCGTTGGTTATTCGTTAATGGACGTTGACAACGACTACCAACGAAATTGTGACGACCTCAAAACGACTAGAGACGGCTTCCCACGGTATGGAAACGTCAAAGAAATGAGGGTTGCGGTCTCCAACGAAATTTGAACGGAATCACAACTATTTTTTTGTCGTCATAAAATTTTCAACATGTTGAAAATTTCCCGACGAATAATTGCGGCCGTCTGCGGTCGCTGACGGATTCGTCAGCGACAACTAACGGCAACCCACGATGAGTGACGATAAATTCAAAATTGCAATTCGCAGCTTATCGTCGCTTGCCGTTCACCCCTATCCGTCACTGTGTGACCAGGCCTTAACGGATTCTCAGCGACAACTAACGGCAACTCGCGATGAGTGACTGTAAATTCTAATCAAGTCTTTTTGTGCGATGTTTGACGTTTTATTGACGTCAGTTCGATTTCAATAGACTACCCGGCACGATGCAATTTTAAAGTTCATATAAAGAAAATAATATCAATAATAATCAAAATATTAATATTTCTGATTATTATTGATATTGATATTGATGTTAATATTTGTGATTATTATTGATACTGATATTAACATTTTTATTATTATTGATATTGATGATAATATTTTGATAATTATTGATATATTGATATTGATATAATAGTTTGGATTATTGTTAATATTGATTTTAATATTTTGATTCCTATTGATATTTATATTAATTTGTTTGATTATTTTTGATATGTGTAGTATTTGTTATTATTATTGATATTGATATTAATATCTTTGATTATAATAATTGATATTTATGTTAATATTTTATTATTGATATATTATTGATATAGATATTAATAGTTTGGATTATTATTGATATTAATTTTTACTATTTTTGATTATTATTGATATGTGTAATATTTTTGATTATTATTGATATTGATGTTAATAATCCTGATTATTATTGATATAGATGTTAATAGTTTGGATTATTATTGATATCGATTTGACCATTTTTGATTATTGTTGATATTGATGTTAATATTTTTGATTATTATTGATATTGATATTTTTGAGTGGATGATCAGAACGTTGTGAAGAGTGGGAACGCCAAAGGGGACTATACGACCCGCACACACACAGGCTTTGATGTCGGCTGCTGAGTCACGTCATCATCACCGCAATCCACCGTCAGCTGCCGTTCCTTGCCGCAAGCAAATCCGCTGCCAGCCGTCTGACCTCGTTGCTTGTTGTCGGGCTCCGTCAAGACTTCGTCACTCACCGCCCAGACAACGTCCCGTTTTGGTCGCTAGTCTCCGTTTCCTGCCGCAGCCTTTCGTCCCTTGCCGTCGTGTTGTCGCTAAAGGTCGTTCCCACTCGTCAGTGAATCTTGTTTTTCCTCTTTTTGTCGTCGCTTTGCCGTCAACATTTTGTGATTTTCACGTTCGTCACCTTTCGTTGCTTATCGTCCGTCATAGTGTGACCGGGCCTTTATCGAGGAGGAAAAGCTCCATATACCAATACACGATCATCTCCTCGGAGGAGGAAATAAAAAGCTCCATAATACCAATGGAGAGAATATAAAATGCCGCGGACTTACATGAATTCGCTAGGCAGTCATCTAGCGCGTCAAAAGAAATTAAATGGCTGATACCTTTCTCATTTTCCTATTATATTCATATACAGATTACATGGTGGACATCGGTAAATATACCCATGCCAAATACCCAGTAGGTAGATGCCTACGGATATTGGAACTACTAAATCGAATTTATTAATGTAGTACATGTATAATTCTGTACATTAAATCGATCATTTTAGAAAAATGACCCAAAAACTGCCACAAGGACTACTTGTTAAGGTGGCTGTGTACTCTCAGACATGCATGTAGTAAAAGTACAATAACTTTGTAATTATTCGCGCAAGACATATAAAAGTATACATTTTTATAAAGGCAAGACATCAATGAATCTTAATATAAATATAGATTTGGTGTAAAAACAACAGTTAGAAGAAAATCTTAAAAAAGTGAGATTTTGGCAATATTTGTTCGGTACATCATAACAAAAAAACACTCTTTCCAAAATATTGTATTTTGTTTTTATCTCAATCTTGAGGCTCCATTCATATTGGCCTTATTTTGTGAGATATTGACCATATAAGGCATCAAAATGAACTTTTTAAAATTCACAAACGCCTATTTGTACAAAATGATGCCTAAAATCGGAAATAGACCAAAATATACAAAAATGGGAAAACCGTCTCTTGAGTCGATCATGCTTCATACGATGATCATATTTGCTTACCTATAGATGCTGTATTTATTGAGTTATCGTGTACCTAAATCGTCATTTTACCGAGAAAATGAACATTGAAACAATGGCCGTTGAAGTTTAAAGTGGTCACATTTTGCACTTTCATCGAATCTCACATGAGAATGCGGCAGTTTTCGTTTTTCTACCTTACATTACATGAATATCGGGTATATCCACGGCCCCTTGAGAAGTTTGAGCGAAATCCATTCATAACTTGATATTTAAATCGGGGGAAAGAACTTGAAAAAACCCACATTTTATGAACTAAAACGGAGCCATTTGACCACTAGGTTTTTGTGAAATCAGTGCTTCCGTGGTGTTTCCATAAGAAGCGCCGCGCATGCAGTTAAGCGTCGCGTATGCGTAGCGTATTTGTGCGTTAACAAATTGCGCGATACGCAACGCGATACGCAGTCGCGCGCGTGTACCCTGGCTGGTACAACAAAGATTTTCTTTCCTTTTCAATTTCAAACACGAGTGGAATAGTGAAATAAAATCCTTAAAATATTGCAGTTGGAGTTTACAAATCTGGATTTTCATTCCTTGTATTTATAAAAAACATAACAAAGTAAAAACATATCAAAAAAATTCAATTTCGCGAAAGAAACAATGTCTATAGTACACAGCCGCGTTAAGGAGGCACACAGGATCACTAATTATCCATTATTATTCACCTCATAACTCGAAAACTATTTATGTAAAGTATATAAAAGTATACATTTTTTTAAAGGAAATGATCTCATAAAGCCATTTAAAATGTCAGTTTTGGGTAAAAAAGTACAATTTTCGAGAAAATCCCAAAAACGGCTTTTTTGACCAAAAATTTTTGGTCCGCCATAAAAAAATTATTTGAAAATCAAAAACTGTAAAACATGAATTTGATTAATTTAGACAAATAAATCTAGAAAGTGTTTTTTTATTTTTTCGAAATTTTGCTTAGTTTTTAAAATATAGGCAAAAAATCAGTAAAACCGTGTGACCCGTGTTCAAATTTTTGAATCATGGGTGATAAAAAAAGTTCTAGGCCCTAATTTAAAGAAATGAAAAAACGCTATCTAGATTTTGGCCATATCTAAACGTTTGACTTAAAAACTTACCTCAGTGATGCTTCATTTAGACGCTATGGCGGACCAAAAATGGTTAAAAGTGGTCAAAAGTGAACTTGCCGAAAATCGCGATTTAGAAAAACTAGCGGGACACCCGCGCTACGCGCGGGTCCCCGCTAGGTGAGTAAATGGGAGCGTTCACTAAAACGGGAGGAATTACTGAACAGGTAGAATCATTGAAAAGGTAAATTTCATTTATCTGAGTCTGACCCTCGTTAAGCCTAAGTTTCCATTTTAGCTTCTTTCTTTCTTTTTAGTTTCTTCTACATGGGCCAATTTTGTTCCATTTTTAAAAACATTTTGCTGCTAAGCTTGCAAATTTCCGTTACCATGTTTTTTATTTACTCAATCCCGTTCCCATTATTTTCTAAATCTGTCCTTTCTTACATTTCCCTGTTGACTTCATTTTTTATTTGCTGCTTAGATTGTGATTTCCCGTTTTCATGTTAGTTATTTATTTAGTTCTGTCCTCAGTTTAATAGCTTTTTTTATTTAAATCATCTAATTTTATTAGATTTTATTATTCTTTCCTTCTTTAGCCTATTTTATTCCCGTTTTCATTTTCTTACTGTGACTAACTATAGGCTAACCCACATACTCGTAGGCCTACCTGTTTGTCCTCATTTTGTTTTCTTTTTTAATTACATTAGGTCTACCTCTTCATGTTGTTTGTACTTTTTAACACACATCTTTTCCCCGTATTTATTACGCCTACGGTCGGTCGTTCACCCGTATTATCATTCATTGCGCGACTCTGCGTCGTTTACGCGCGACATGGCGTAGTGCTGAGTTACCCGCGCGCTATCGCCGCGCTACGCGAGCGGCTTGGCATTAGATACGCCCGTACGACGCGCACGGGCTAGCTTGACAACTGACTCCCTTTTTTGTTTACCCAGCATAGCAACGTACCACATTTTCACTGATTTTGAGGCCAATTCTTGACCGTTTTCAACCAAATAAAGTTTAAACACGTTCCCGTATATTCATCGATCTCCCGTATGAATTTGGCGACATTTGGATCGAAACTGACGAAGCCTTTATATGGTCGAATCCAACGAAAAGTGTACACGGCATGTTCAGGGCCATAACTTAAAAGTATTAATCAATTGGCATTCGTTTTTGTATTGTGTTTATTCGCCTTGATCATACGCTTCGCGCCATATATAATAAGACCCCTTCTGTGAAAAACTTAGACACAGAGACCCCAAAACATGCTATTTTTACCCATTTTTTCAAAATATTTCTTAAGGTATTTTTAAAAACATCTAAATCAGTTATGAAAAGAAGTCATTGGATTGAATCTAAATTGATTTCCTGAAAGGTGTGCATTCAAAGATTGCCTGTTCAATTTTTCACATATTTGTACATAATTATGAATTTTTGTGATAATTTTTTGAGTGGTATTTTTACATTACCTACGAATACGATTTTTCATAGCACTAGATATATCTTTCAAAAATGGAAATCACTAATAAATGCGCAATTGATACAAGCTTTGATATGTCCAATACTGAAATGCATTGCGTTCGGATATCTTTATTATTGTGTTTAGCTGCCAGAAATTCTAAATGGCACAAAGGTAGGTTTGGTAAAAAATATGCATTACCTCCGAATACATGTTAAAAGCTGTGTCATTTCCACAAAGTGAGAGAATAGTAAACAATAGTTAAGCAATAGGTGCAGGGTAATATACTCTTTATTCCTACCAAGTTTCAATAGCCTGCGTTTAAATATTTCTGAGATGTCAACAATAAAAGCAAGTATTCGTAGGTAAATTTCGGTAACCGAATGTTACCTACGAATACAATTTGACATCATGACAGTATTGTGAAACACCGCCATTCATGCCAATGCCCATATTGGTACATAACGAAGGCCTGTATGTTTGCTATCAAATCATATGTCAATGAAAGTTACGAATTCACATACATGCCCACCATGCAAAACTGAATACGGCTTAATTGTTGAAAAATATGTACTGAAATAGACGACGGTCTGCTCATTTGAAAGAAAAATCAGATTCAAAGAAGATTAGAAGGGGATAAATACTTGGATTTGTCAACTGTCATATGTGCTTCATTTTAAATGTTTACCGACCTTCTGGTTTCTGAGTAATTTGTGTCCAAATTGATTTATTCGAAGGTAACTTTTGACGTTTTCGCTAAGGTTACCTACGAATACCATGGAAAAACGACTGTTCTCATTGTCTCATGATCTAGACAACACAGTGATGGACCCTGGTATAAAGCTAATTGTAGCTGCCCTCAAACGAAAGGCCACACGACGTAACTGACTCCAAGATGGACTTCACAAGTCTGCAATAACGGTTTTAAGCGATTTGTGTGCAATTAAGCAAATTAAAGTCACTTTAGTGCCTTTGTTTCTTACTTCAATCCTCTTTCAACCGCTGTGAACCGACATTATTAATACATGATAGGGTCTAAAGTATCAATAAACGCACATAAAGAAAATAATACATTCAAAGTGCTTTATAAAATGAAGTTTTGATTGCGACATCCACCAAAAGTCTAATTCTTACCTACAAATACTGAAATGTTACTTACGAATACAGTATAATACATGACATGTGTAATGAAGTGTCCCTACCAATGGAAATTAATTGTCAAAAACTTTAAGCGGTACCCCAGGACACTATTATTACCCATGTACGGATTCATTCAACAATTATTTATTATGTAAAATTGCTGATTAACTACTTGTATATCAAAATGAAGTGGTCAAAATCTTGCTAAAAGCATCAAATTTTTTGGTCTAAGGTAATAGCATTTATTCATTTGGACGTACCATCTGAAAGAGATCTAAAAACTACCATTTTATTAATTCATTACCATAATAGCAAAATTTAAACCTCTAAACTCAATATAGATATTGTTAAATCGCTCATGTTACCTACGAATACCCGGGTTTCTTCACCTTTTCATTGTATAAAGCGTTAGGTGTATGCGTATAATTCCTATTATTCTTGAAAACATATATCCTACTCGTTCTTATACAATGTGTAAATTGATTCATACTCATTTGATAAATAAAATACAGAAACTGACCTAAACTTCATTTTCAAAAATAAACTAGCATAAATTGACTAAGATCATATTGATCGCGTTATAAAAATAAAAACAAATATTTTCTGGTTGAGCTAGCATTTTCCTGACACCCTGTGGTCTACATTACATGAAAAAAGCGTTAATGGGAATATTCCATTTGTTTTAGGTTGATTAGTATTGCGATAGTGAAAGCATCCTAGTGGTATTCGTAGGTAACATTGGGTTTTGATATCACATTTACTATCACGCGTCCTGGATTTATTTTTCAAGATTAGTAATGGCACTTTTGGTTCCTATAAGGCCAATATGTCATCAATCAATGGGCAAAAGGAAAAAATTGTGGAGACATTTTTATTTCGGACTTTTATTTTTGGCCCGTGGACACTTTTGGTTGATTCGACCATATACATGCAAGATGCAAGATACATAGATACAACATTCCCCTATTTATACTAGTAAGATACAGCGAATTTTAGGTCCATTTTTGAAGATTATTCCATAAATATATAATCCGGTGACTTGTGACGTTTGGTCAAGTTAGAAAATGAGAAGGGGCGTCCAACTGCAGCAGATTGGCATTTTTTTGGTGATTTAGAAGGTAAAATATACAATATGACAAAATTATCCGTGCACATTCGGCAGATGTTTATCCACACTAGCGGGATACCCGCGCTTCGCGCGGGTCCCCGCTAGATGAGTAAATGGGAGCGTTCACTATAACAGGAAGAATTACTGGACAGGTAGAATCATCGAAAAGATACATTTTGATTTTCCGTTTCCATGTTATTTATTTATTTAAACCCGTTCCCATTTTTTTTTCTAAATCTGTTATTTGTTACATTTCCCTTTAGCTTCATTTTTTATTTGCTGCTTGTGATTTCCCGTTTCCATGTTTTTTATTTAATTCTGTTATCATTATTATAGCTTCTTTTTTTCTTACATTTCCTAATTAGTTAGTTTTTTCCTTCTTTGTTTCGTTCCCGTTTCATTTAGTTAATTTAACCCGTTGGCCTAATTACTCGTACCTCTTTTGTCATTTTAATTTCATTTTTCTTTATAGTATAGGTCTACCGCTTCATTTTGTTTATACAACACACATATTTTTCCCGTATACGTCCTCTCAGAGCGTGTATGCGGACGTGTTCATCTTTATCATAATCCCGTGACCCGTCCATGTACCTTTTTGTCCTTTAATTTTTATTTATTTTTCCTTCTTTCTGTATTATCATGTCCACTGGTCTCTGGCTCGCAAGTCGCGTGGCTCTGCGCCGTTTACGTGCGCATTGGCGTAGTGCGCATTACGCTCTCGCGCCGACGCGCTGCCTGCCAGCCAGCTGCAGTGACGCGCAGGCTGGTAACTGATTTTCATAACAAAAACCCCGTTTTTACCCATATTTTCACTGTTTTTGCAGCCAATTCTTGACCGATTTCAACCAAATAAAGTCGAGGCAATTTCCCGTATATTCCTCGATCTCCCGTATGAATTTGGCGACATTTGGATCGAAACTGACGGAGCCTTTTACATAAACCACATACATACACACATACAACATTCCCCTATTTATAGTAAGACTAGCGGGATACCCGCGCTTCGCGCGGGTCCCCGCTAGATGAGTGAATGGGAGCGTTCACTATAACAGGAAGAATTACTGGACAGGTAGAATCATCGAAAAGATACATTTTGATTTTTCGTTTCCATGTTATTTATTTATTTAAACCCGTTCCCATTTTTTTTCTAAATCTGTTATTTGTTACATTTCCTTTAGCTTCATTTTTTATTTGCTGCTTGTGATTTCCCGTTTCCATGTTTTTATTTAACTCTGTTATCATTATTATAGCTTCTTTTTTTTTCTTACATTTCCTGATTAGTTTTATTATGACTCAGAATTGATGTGAAGATCCACCAACCAGTTATCTGATTACTAGAAATTAAACCAAATACATGGCTAGTAGATCTTCCATCTGAGACGGGGAAAGACTCAACAGAAACAAACGGAGAGCAAAATATAACTTCACAAATAAACTTTAATTTCTCATCAACAAAGTGATCACAATAATATAATAGATGAGCGAAATATTCTTAGTTCATCCTCCGGCTATGGCTGGCTGACAACTGCCCAGAATAATAGTCCGGGGTAATTGAGGAGAGGACGCCGCGGAGCGATATATATTTAAATTAGCTATGGAAAGCAAATAGCGTCATAACACACGCCCTGCCTTTCTTGAATTGGCGCCTGACAATTCTAATTTAACAATATAACTTTAAAATAGCAATTTGAATTGATCAACCTATGATTTAAAAATATATATATCTTTCTAACATAAACTTTACATCAGACATAACATTCATCAAGTAACTGCATCTTTTTAATCTGAAACATTTAACTCCAAAACACGATTGGATAGGGAGAAAATTATTTTTAAAAACAACATCTTTTAAAACTCTGAAGCTCGTACAGTAGACAAGGAAAAGGGGAAAAGGGGATGACAAACTAACACAATTCTGAAAGACATCGACCAAAACCTTGCACAATCCCCAAACTGGGCATTTACAATGTCAAGTTCCATGTGTTTCAGAAAGTGCGAAGATCTTACTCTACACCTTAAACTACACCTTAAAATTAACCCTACAGTTCATAATCTTGAATCGCTGAATCCCTGGCCAGTAGATCCACCGCTGTCGACTTGAACCCATTCGCTGCACTGTACTTGACGCAGATCTTGACGTTGAACTTGACACTTGCGTGATGAACTTGACATTTAATTTGTCGGTGTGATTCAGATCATGTTTTCCATAAAATTTTAAACATGACGTAATAAAATTGCTTTTGCAATTAGACGATAACTGATGACGGATGTCAATATAAATAACAGACGAATTAATTTCTTCATATAATTGCAGTTTTCAATGCACCAACATTGTAAAATAAGACGCAGTTCCTCCCGTAGATACAGTACTTGACGAACACGACGAAACAATTCCACACGACGGAATAAACATTCAGCGCTGAAGACCAATACCTTGATAATATTTGATTCAGAATATAACGGGCTTACATGAAAATCGTATGCAAAGTTCCTAGGAAAAGGTTTTATAAAGTTGCGCACCATACTTTGCATAGAATGACGTCATGTATCAGGTCACAGTTAATTAACCCGTATCATATTTCTTTATTTCTGAATCAAATCTTATTCTGGAATCACACACATATTGTACTGACGAAAATTCACAATCATTTCAGAATCACACATATTGCATACCAACTGGAACAAAATTCTTCTGTGTCAAGTTCAAATCCAAATGCACCTATTGTTCAGATGATTGACCTCGAAAATGACCGAAGAACTCCATAATCCATTCAGCACGACTCGAATTCTCTGAAATATAAACTCAAGCAAAATACACAGTATAAGTATAACACCTACATACTATCTAATTTAGCATATCTCTTAATTCCATAATCATAAGAATACCGTATACCATATACAATATAACATGAAATACAGTATTTCATCATAACATAACACACGCTGCCTTAAATTCTTCACAAATTTTGAAAAATTAATACAGCCAAAATTCCATAAACACGCAATTTTCAATTCAAAAATTCATAATTGAAATTACAATCTGCTTTATTCTCCACATAACTTGGAAAATGAATACATCCAAAATTCCATAAACACAGTTTTCAAAAATTCATAAATTACAATCTGCTCTATGCACAACATTAGTATTACAAAATTCAATTGCAACACATTCATCTGCTTTTGCCAGATATCTTCACAGGATTACTTTTCAAAATTCCAAAGCAGCTGGGTTTAAATTATCAGCAGGCTCCCAAGTATTTCTGGAACTTGGGAAATCACGCCACTTGATAAGATACTGAAGCTTGTTGTCCCTGTACCTACCACGTAAAATCTTCTCTACTTCATACTCACTACTTGTGGTAACAGGAGTCAAAGGTAGACCCGGTATAAAAGATGTGCGCTTATCCAATTCCTGGGATGCCATAAGTGGGGCAAACGAGTCATCTGGACAATCAGCATCTACAACATCTTCTAGAGGATCCCTTTGCACAAAATCTTTGGGCATGACATGATTTTCTGGTCTGGCATATCGATCATAGGCAAACTTCATTCGATTAACATGCACTGGGGCTGACATCAACTTATTGTTTGTCAGATTTCGAACACGGAAATTCACGGGGCCCGTTTGCTCTACGAGTAAGTATGGTCCTGACCAAAATTTCATGAGCTTCTTGGACAAGCCTGGTTGAGTGGCTGGAATATATAACCAAATTGTATCACCCACCTGAAACTGTACATCACTTGCATGTTCATCATAACGGTCTTTCATGCTAGCTTGCTTAAGTTCAAGATGTTGCTTAGATATTGCACGGAACACTTCTAATTGAGATACCAAATGATGGATATGTTCTCTCACTGTCTTCTCTGGGTATTCACTCTTAGCCATCAATGTCACATCCAGGGGTAGTCTTGCTTCCCTGCCATATAATAAAAAGAAAGGGCTAAATCCTACAGAATTGTCTGCTGGTGTAGACCTATATGCAAATTGAATGGCTGGAATATACTCATCCCAGTTTGTCTGATGCTCATTAGCATAGTGTGACAAGGTATCTAAGATAACAGAGTTAAAACGTTCCTGGATAGCATTACACTGTGGATGATAACTACTTGTATTCAACTTTGATGTACGCATAATCCTACACACTTCAAGCACCAGTTTACTGAGGAAATTTGTACCTCGATCACTAAGCAAATATTGCGGACAACCATGTTGACATATAATATGATCAAAGAATGCTCTAGCTACTGTGGCTGCATCAATAGTCTTAATTGGAACTAAGATAGGCCATCTGGTACAGTGATCTGTAAAACACAATACATACCGATTACCATTGGTTGTAATAGGTAGAGGACCCAAGATATCCACACTTACACGTTCAAATGCACTGGGGACCTTCATGGTCATCATGGGAGCTCTAACTTTGTGTCTATGTGTTTTTCTCTGAGCACAAGATATACACGATCTTACCCAATTGTCAACATCTCTATACATACGTTTCCAGAAATATCTTTGGCGGATTTTGTGATATGTTCTCTGAAAACCAAAATGAGCTGCTAAAACATTATCATGACAGTTGTTAAGTATGATATCAATCATGGTTACAGGTACATAAAATTGCACAGTATTTCTTTCTGGCATGTGACGTTTGGCGGGTGTGTGCCATATATGATACAAAATACCTTCATGGACATAGTATTGATCTGACTGCAATAAAATATCACGTGCTTGTCTTTGATTATCAGGCAATATGTCTTCATCCAAAAATCTTATCATGGGACCAGCAAAAGGATCAGCTAATTGAGCATCTTTGAAATGGTCCACATTAACATCAGTTGGTAAAGAAGGAACTTTTGAATATCTACATACTTTTGTCTCCATCCAGTCGTCTATTCCTCTGAAATCTCAGATTTCGAACAGTATTCACTTCTGGATCTGGCTTTGTCTCTGACGCAGGAGAATCATTGATAACATCATCAGTCATTGTCTCCAAGCCACATTCTGTCCAGTTTGAATCTGTTGCTGAGGAAGTAGGGGAGTCAACATGATATGAGTTACATGAATTACAAGATTCTGACACTTGAGTTGGTATTCTACTTAGTGCATCTGCATTACCATTCTTACATCCTCGTTTATGGACTACTTCATAAGTATATGATTGTAACTTCAGTACCCATCTTGCGAGGCGACCTGTTGTACGCTTTTGACCAAACAACCATTTCAATGCACAGTGGTCAGTCTGAATTGTGAACTTTACAGTATGTTGAAGGTATGGGGAATATTTCTTAATCCTTCAACCACAGCCAAAGCTTCAAGTTCAGTAGTTGTATACGTCTTTTCGGAATCATGCAAAGCTCTACCTCCATAACAAATTACCTTCTCTTCACCATCTTGTACCTGTGCTAAAATGAAACCAAGACCTCTTATACTGGCGTCTGTTTGCAACATAAATTGAGTACCATCAAAACGAGGGTAGGCAAGAATTGGAGGTTCTACTAGCTTTTGTTTCAGGATTTCAAACGCTTCTGCACACTCTTTTGACCAAATAAATTGAACATCTTTACGAGTGAGATATGTTAAAGGTGCGGCTATTTTACTGTAATCTCTAATGTACTTCCTATAATAGCCTACAAAACCTAGAAATGATCTTACTTCCGATACCTTCGTTGGAACTGGATACTCTTGGACTACTTTGGTTTCTCTGGATCAGTAGCTATCCCATCTTTACTTACAATGTGTCCTAAATAACGTACCTGTTCTTGAGCAAATGTACACTTTTTAGGCTTGAGCTTCAAATTGGCTTCTCTCAACCTCTGAAATACTTGTCTCAAATGATCTACATGTTCATTAAAAGAATTGGAAAACACTATTACATCATCAAGATATATTAATACAAATTTCCAATTTAAACCTCTGAACACTTCTTGCATAACTCTTTGAAACGTGGCTGGAGAATTTGTACACCCCATTGGCATTACATTAAACTCATACAAACCATCTTGTGTAATGAAAGCACTCTTTTGTTTTGAGCTTTCTTCAAGTCCAATTTGGTAATAACCTGACGCTAAATCTAGTGTGGAAAAATAATTTGGTGTTCCTGCGCCTAAGCTATCTAATGCATCATCTATGTGAGGTAGAGGAAAATTATTCTTTTCCACAATTTGGTTACATAATCTCATATCACAACAGAATCTTAGTGTACCATCAGGTTTAGGAATCATTACAACAGGAAAACTCCAACTACTGGTGGATTCTCTGATTAAACCATCTTCTAACATCTGATTGACTTGTTTACGTATTTCAGCTTGCACATGAGGAGGTTGTCTATAAGGACGACATTTGATTGGCGGATGATTACCAGTTCTTATGACATGCTCAATTTTCGTATATCTTCCTCTAGGACTATCTTTGGTTTGAAAAACGTCTACATACTCAGCTATAAGATCAGATAACATATCAGAATCGGTATCAGTTAAATGAGAATCATTGAAATTGACCTGAGAAAGAACTTCACGTACCTTAGGATCTGGCGAATTCTGTGCCTTTACATGGACTGATGCTACAGGTACTTCATCTACTACAGAGTCATCTATATCGGTAAAATGAATGATTTCACTGTTATTTACAAGTGTAAATGTACCAAGTTTTGTTCTAGGATACAACACAATTGGTTCATTGCTAGTGTTTAACACAAGTAATTGAGTACTACAACTAGATTTGTTAGCAATAGGTTGAACACTTGATACTGTATTGGCAATCAATACTCCTAAAGCAGTGACTCTCCGTCCTCCCTGACATAATCCTATTGTGCCTTTTGGAAGATTATTCGATAACCTCGCACGCACCACTGATTGTGAATGAGGCGGAATTTCTTGCCTTTCAATTACACGCAAATTACTTTTCTTAAACAATCGCAATTTCTGTGTGTTAAAATCTAATCTGGCCTTATGCTGTTTTAGGAACCTCTTTCCCAGCATGATTTCCTGACTAAGATTTCGAGCAATATACATTGGCACGAGAAATTTTGAACCTTCAATAAACAACGGAACAACAAAAAACCACTGATTTGCAACACAGATTTGTTAGCGGTACGGGCTTTTGTTAATCGCGGTTTTGACACTACAATTTGGTGTGACAATTCCAAAGAATGCCAGTACTCATGATCGATTAGATTCATTGTACAACCAGTGTCAATTAAACAGTCAATGTTTTGGCTACCAATAGTGACAGAAATATAAACTTCTTCATCAAAATCTGTTTCAACGTTATCACTATCGCATTCAGACGCGGCAAAATTTGAATCAAATTTTCCATTGCGCGGAACTTGGGCTGAATTACACGGAGAATTACTGCTCTTTTGACGCGTTTGGTCAGTCACACTGTTTACATTACAACTATTTGAAACACATTTCTGTACAGTTTGTGCATGTTTTACCTGTTCATCAGTTGGATAACAACAGTTACTACGACCCCGATTATACACATCTTCCTTTTCAGGACACTGTCTGTAGCTATGACCTAGTGTATTACATCTGTAACATTTCATATTACGGTCATTAACCTCTCTACACGTATACGGACTCTGATCAATACAGCTATTACTGTTTACAGGTGTATGACATCGATCATTTACATTTTGTTCAATAGATTCAATGTACCTCTCATTGGACAATATCCTTTCATTGACCTCGCCAAAACAATTGTTTGTACGTCCTACGTTTTCGTGTACTACTCTCACTGTATTCACTATTGCCCTACTACTTGTATCCACTAATTTCACTATTTCATGACTGAGTCGGAGAAGATCATTATATTCTGTACTATGGATTACCTTCTCTGGCTGCTCTGAGTCAGCAATTGGTATGCCTCGCTGCATGCCTAGGGCAACTTGTATGCCTATAGGAGCCATAATCACATTTACTTTTCGCCATTAATATACACTGTATCAATACAAGAATATCACGCTGCAATATTATTCACAAAATGGCCGAAAACAGAAAACACGCAACAAAATTCTTCGCGCCAAAATTCAACTTTGGCGGGAAATCACGAGAAGCGTATTTCACTTAATCTATCAAAATATCACATAATATATATACAATGAATCAATCCAAAATTGCTAAAAATAATAATACCAAATTAACTTACCTGGGGTTGGTTTTTCCCACCAGGGGCAGCTGACAGCCAGTCACAGCTTGCTTGGTACCGGAAAAGATTGGATTCTGCACCATTTATTATGACTCAGATTTGATGTGAAGATCCACCAACCAGTTATCTGATTACTAGAAATTAAACCAAATACATGGCTAGTAGATCTTCCATCTGAGACGGGGAAAGACTCAACAGAAACAAACGGAGAGCAAAATATAACTTCACAAATAAACTTTAATTTCTCATCAACAAAGTGATCACAATAATATAATAGATGAGCGAAATATTCTTAGTTCATCCTCCGGCTATGGCTGGCTGACAACTGCCCAGAATAATAGTCCGGGGTAATTGAGGAGAGGACGCCGCGGAGCGATATATATTTAAATTAGCTATGGAAAGCAAATAGCGTCATAACAGTTTCTTTCCTTCTTTGTTTCGTTCCCATTTCATTTAGTTAATTTAACCCGTTGGCCTAATTACTCGTACCTCTTTTGTCATTTTAATTTCATGTTTCTTTATAGTATAGGTCTACCGCTTCATTTTGTTTATACAACACACATATTTTTCCCGTATACGTCCTCTCATAGCGTGTATGCGGACGTGTTCATCTTTATCATAATCCCGTGACCCGTCCATGTACCTTTTTGTCCTTTAATTTTTATTTATTTTTCCTTCTTTCTGTATTATCATGTCCACTGGTCTCTGGCTCGCAAGTCGCGTGGCTCTGCGCCGTTTACGCGCGCATTGGCGTAGTGCGAATTACGCTCGCGCGCCGACGCGCTGCCTGCCAGCTGCAGTGACGCGCAGGCTGGTAACCGATTTTCATAACAAAAACCCCGTTTTTACCCATATTTTCACTGTTTTTGCAGCCAATTCTTGACCGATTTCAACCAAATAAAGTCGAGGCAATTTCCCGTATATTCCTCGATCTCCCGTATGAATTTGGCGACATGTGGATCGAAACTGACGGAGCCTTTTACATAAACCACATACATACACACACACACACAACATTAGCCTATTTATAGTAAGACTAGCGGGATACCCGCGCTTCGCGCGGGTCCCCGCTAGATGAGTAAATGGGAGCGTTCGCTATGACAGGAAGAATTACTGAACAGGTAGAATCATCGAAAAGATACATTTTGATTTTCCGTTTCCATGTTATTTATTTATTTAAACCCGTTCCCATTTTTTTTCTAAATCTGTTATTTGTTACATTTCCTGCTTGTTATTTCCCGTTTCCATGTTTTTTATTTAATTCTGTTATCATTATTATAGCTTTTTTTTTTTATATTTCCTGATTAGTTTCTTTCCTTCTTTGTTTCGTTCCCGTTTCATTTAGTTAATTTAATACGTTGGCCAAGTACTCGTACCTCTTTTGTCATTTTAATTTCATTTTTCTTCATAGTAGGTCTACCGCTTCATTTTGTTTATACAACACACATATTTTTCCCGTATACGTCCTCTCATAGCGTGTATTCATCTTTATCATAATCCCATGACCCGTCCATGTACCTTTTTGTCCTTTAATTTTTATTTATTTTTCCTTCTTTCTGTATTATCATGTCCACTTGTCTCTGGCTCGCAAGTCGCGTGGCTCTGCGCCGTTACCCGCGCATTGGCGTAGTGCGCATTACGCTCGCGCGCCGACGCGCTGCCTGCCAGCTGCAGTGACGCGCAGGCTGGTAACTGATTTTCATAACAAAAACCCGTTTTTACCCATATTTTCACTGTTTTTGCAGCCAATTCTTGACCGATTTCAACCAAATAAAGTCGAGGCAATTTCCCGTATATTCCTCGATCTCCCGTATGAATTTGGCGACATTTGGATCGAAACTGACGAAGCCTTTTACATAAACCACATAGATACATACATACAACATTCCCCTATTTATAGTAAGATGGAGTAGCCATTTTATTTACTTCAGTCTTGTTTCCATGGTGCAGCAGAGCGTCCGGCAAGGCCGCGGCGTCGCGTCGGCGTTTGAGGAGCGACTTGGCGCGCGGACAGACAGACAGGTTACGCGAATAAGTTGCACAGTGCATGGTCGTGTTGCCGCGAACGAAACCATGATTATTTAAGCACAATTTTGTCCTGTTCCGTATAAAAAAAAGATCATGCTCTGTATTAAAATTTGCGGACATCAGAACAATAAAAGTAGCATAGAATAACTGACAAGCAATTATTTTAGCAGATAATCAGGAAGTTTTATGAAATGAAGAATTAATTGAGACATAATCATGATAATTGCGATTTCTGTTTTGTCCTAATTTTCATAATTTTGCTTTAAAAATGCAATGTTTTTAATTTATCGTTTTTGGTGATTTTCTTTTTCTTTTTTTTTTTTTGGTGTTGACAAATATTGCATTTTTATGTTCATTGTCCTTTTCTGAACCACAAACATGATGTTGTTACTACTCGTTGCTTTTTCTTGAGAGGCACCACCGCGGCCCGTCCGCGCCAAAGATAGGGGCCTAGGCATTTTAACGCCCGTTATAGCTAGGCCTACCTACATCACAGGAATCCCAAGTAAAATTTTAAAAGATTCTGATGTGTCGCATTACTCAATATTCCGTTTTTGTTATTGTAATTGTTTGTTGTTATCATATTTTATTTTTTAACTTTTTACGGAATATCAAACACGTACAAAAGTCATAGGTCTAATACAGGCCTAAAGCCACAATAAAGTTTTTAAATATTTTGTGCCGCATAAAAAGTGAATAAAATACAACAACAAAAATAAAAAAGTGTGTCTGTTGTTGTTTTCAATCAAATAAACGTGTAAAAAGTGGGGTAAAAGTTGTAATATGTCTTGAATAAACTTCTTGTAGAACGGACAAAAAAAGTAGGCCTATATATATGAATACATGAATACAAAAGCCACCTAAGTCCATGCGAAGTTATTTTGAGAGAAAAACCCGTGTATCATTTTAATTCCTTCAGTTAGATTTACCTGGTCAATATGGTAAGTTTTACGTGCAAATGAGTGGATTAACCTGTATTAGGTATGACGATTAGCATTTCAGGGACTTCGTGGGGTTCATTTTAAATTGTGGACTTAGGTGGTTTTTTGAATCATATACAAAGACAACAATGTTAGAATGAGATTACCACTAGTAAGATAATACAAAATAAAGCACACAGGTATGTATAATGTTGATAAGCATTCTGCCATGTAATATAAACCACACACTTTCCTTTATTAAACCCATTTTTTGTTCAAAAGTCATTCTCTAGCAATGAATGTGTTACAAGTGGACTTTTATACATACTGGATTTCAATCAATGTGTTACAAGACTCAAATCATGGAATTGGGTGATTCTTTCATACATGCTATTTTTCACATGCCCAATAGACACAGAGGATGAATTTGAGTTGTTCTTTCATGCATATGACAGGCCTATGTATAGCAACAATTTCCCATGCTTAACTCAATTTGGCCAAAGTATGGACTTAGGTGGCTTTTGTATTCATATATTCATATGTTAAACGGGCAAAACACGGAGAGGTCACAAGAAAACTGAAAAACACGGAAATTGACATAGCCTAACAAAACCGAATTTCAAAAGTAGAAAACGGAACACTTATGGCTTTAAATTAGATTGTGGTTTATGCAGTAGGCCTACCGTATATGGTCGAATCCAACGAAAAGTGTACACGGCATGTTCAGGGCCATAACTTAAAAGTATTAATCAATTGGCATTCGTTTTTGTATTGTGTTTATTCGCCTTGATCATACGCTTCGCGCCATATATAATAAGACCCCTTCTGTGAAAAACTTAGACACAGAGACCCCAAAACATGCTATTTTTACCCATTTTTCAAAATATTTCTTAAGGTATTTTTAAAAACATCTAAATCAGTTATGAAAAGAAGTCATTGGATTGAATCTAAATTGATTTCCTGAAAGGTGTGTATTCAAAGATTGCCTGTTCAATTTTTCAAATATTTGTACATAATTACGAAATTTTTGTGATAATTTTTTGAGTGGTATTTTTTTACATTACCTACGAATACAATTTTTCATGGCACTAGATATATCTTTAAAAATGGAAATCACTAATAAATGCGCAATTGATACAAGCTTTGATATGTCCAATACTGAAATGCATTGCATTCGGACATCTTTATTATTGTGTTTAGCTGCCAGAAATTCTAAATGGCACAAAGGTAGGTTTGGTAAAAATTATGCATTACCTCCGAATACATGTTAAAAGCTGTGTCATTTCCACAAAGTGAGAGAATAGTAAACAATAGTTAAGCAATAGGGCAGGGTAATACACTCTTTATCTCTACCAAGTTTCAATAGCCTGCGTTTAAATATTTCTGAGATGTCAACAATAAAAGCAAGTATTCGTAGGTAAATTTCGGTAACCGAATGTTACCTACGAATACAATTTGACATCATGACAGTATTGTGAAACACCGCCATTCATGCCAATGCCCATATTGGTACATAACGAAGGCCTGTATGTTTGCTATCAAATCATATGTCAATGAAAGTTGCGAATTCACATACATGCTCACCATGCAAAACTGAATACGGCTTAATTGTTGAAAAATATGTACTGAAATAGACGACGGTCTGCTCATTTGAAAGAAAAATCAGATTCAAAGAAGATTAGGAGGGGATAAATACTTGGATTTGTCAACTGTCACGTGTGCTTCATTTTAAATGTTTACCGACCTTCTGGTTTCTGAGTAATTTGTGTCCAAATTGATTTATTCGAAGGTAACTTTTGACGTTTTCGCTAAGGTTACCTACGAATACCATGGAAAAACAACTGTTCTCATTGTCTCATGATCTAGACAACACAGTGATGGACCCTGGTCAAAGTTGCGAAAGGCCACAAGACGTAACTGACTCCAAGATGGACTTCACAAGTCTGCAATCACGGTTTTAAGCGATTTGTGTGCAATTAAGCAAATTAAAGTCACTTTAGTGCCTTTGTTTCTTACTTCAATCCTCTTTCAACCGCTGTGAACCGACATTATTAATACATGATAGGGTCTAAAGTATCAATAAACGCACATAAAGAAAATAATACATTCAAAGTGCTTTATAAAATGAAGTTTTGATTGCGATATCCACCAAAAGTCTAATTCTTACCTACAAATACTGAAATGTTACTTACGAATACAGCATAATACATGACATGTGTGATGAAGTGTCCCTACCAATGGAAATTAATTGTCAAAAACTTTAAGCGGTACCCCAGGACACTATTATTACCCATATACGAATTCATTCAACAATGATTTATTATGTAAAATTGCTGATTAACTCCTTGAATATCAAAATGAAGTGGTCAAAATCTTGCTAAAAGCATCAAAAATTTGTTGATCTAAGGTAATAGCATTTATTCATTTGGACGTACCATCTGAAAGAGATCTAAAAACTACCATTTTATTAATTCATTATCATAATAGCAAAATTTAAACCTCTAAACTCAATATAGATATTGTTAAATCGCTCATGTTACCTACGAATACCCGGGTTTCTTCACCTTTTCATTGTATAAAGCGTTAGGTGTATGCGTATAATTCCTAATATTCTTGAAAACATATATCCTACTCGTTCTTATACAATGTGTAAATTGATTCATACTCATTTGATAAATAAAATACAGAAACTGACCTAAACTTCATTTTCAAAAATAAACTAGCATACATTGACTAAGAGCATATTGATCGCGTTATAAAAATAAAAACAAATATTTTCTGGTTGAGCTAGCATTTTCCTGACACCCTGTGGTCTACATTACACGAAAAAAGCGTTAATGGGAATATTCCATTTGTTTTAGGTTGATTAGTATTGCGATAGTGAAAGCATCCTAGTGGTATTCGTAGGTAATATTGGGTTTTGATATCACATTTACTATCACACGTCCTGGATTTATTTTTCAAGATTAGTAATGGCACTTTTGGTTCCTATAAGGTCAATATGTCATCAATCAATGGGCAAAAGGAAAAAATTGTGGAGACATTTTTATTTCGGACTTTTATTTTTGGCCCGTGGACACTTTTGGTTGGATTCGACCATATAGGCATCATGCTATAAAGAGCGTTTTAAAACACTGCATGAAAACATTCACGAAAAATGCTTTAAAGCAGTTTCCCTTTTAAAGTATGCAGAAAACATTATAAACGTGAAAGTTGAAAGCCAGACAAACATTGCAAATAAAAAGGCATTCGGCCAAAACATTCGCAAAAAGTGTTGTAAAACCAAAAGCTTTTATCGCAACCATGGTATATGGTAGACCTAATAGGCCTACTATATGGAAATGTAGTTAAAATGGGTTATGAAAAAAGCACGAATTTGCATTTTCGATTATATTTCTCGTTTGAAATTATTATTTAGCATTAAAACATTCATGAAAATGCTTTCATAAACGCGTGCTCGCTATGTCGATTTCAAATATCGACATTTTTGACATAGAGTTGTAGGCCTATGCCTAGATGGTCGATATGATGTATTGAAATGTCAACGTTTTTGACATTGCGTTAATGGTCAATCAGGAGTAGGGAACGTTTAAAAACAAATCTTAAATCCGTGTTTTAATAACACTTTGAAACATTATTCAGGGCCTTAGGTATCTAATATAGGCCTACCGGTAGTAAGGCTGGGACTGCATAAAATATAAGCTAATATAATGGGCCTATATTCTTGTCCAACTACACCAACTTGGTAAATCAAATAATAACAATGAAATGAATGAATGAATGAATGAATGAATGAATGAATGAATGAAATAAAACAAATTTTTAAACATAAAATAATAAGCCTAATGATGTAGGCCTACTATACGGGCTAAGTCTAGCCTACTAGCAACATCTTTAGGGCCTACGTTTTCTATCGTACCAGATTGCGTCATCATTACAGGGCTTCTTACGGGCAACTACTTCTTACAGATAAATTTCATCTTTTCAAGTTCAGAATGAAACTTGAAAAACAAAACAAAAACAAACAAAAAAGTCACTATTATATTCATATTAAAAAAAAACTATAATTTATACCACTATATCAGCACTTTTTGGCGAAATTTATCGAGTAGGCCTACTGATTCTGGGACGGGGACGGTGGTGGTCTGTCGGCCCGCAGTTTCGCAATGCAATGGTGCAAGCTTTTATTTACCTACCTTGGAAGAGATCAATACGATAAAATATGGTAGTGATCGCGATGGCGACTCCAGCGCCTCAAGGGGGCGCAACACTAAATAAGCGTCCCATAGGATAACGTGTGATTTTGGCCTACTTCGAGCGCCATTCCTGGCGTCCCTGCAATACTTGACAAAATAAATTTGGTATCAAATTAAAGCTCTGTTTCTGTAGATTTCAAAACTTTTGTCGGCATATATCGATGACCGTTGACTTTTTCCGCTATTTCGCGGTGCAAAAATATGGCCTAAAAATATACTAAATTCACCACTCACATTTCAAAATCGGAAGTTGTCTTCATCCGCCACAGAGAATTGCTTTTGAGATAAAATGTCCGGTTTTTTCTGCATGTTATCATTGAAGACACTTGTCGAATTCATATGAGCTGATATTGAGTGATTTAAAGTGAACATGTCGGTAGATATGGTCGCTACAATCTCATACTCACTATGGACTATATTAGCCGAATTTCGTTATTACATGAAATGCGTAGCGATTTAGTGTTGCGCCCCCTTATAAGGATTTAAAAGTTGTCAAAATCCACATTTGTCACTTATTAATTAAATTAGAGACAATTTGTAGCTCAACACCGAAAATTTCACGTCTCTGCGACATTTCGTTCAAGAGAAATGTTGTTTTAAAGATCAGTGCCGAAACGCGGAAAATCGCATATTTCGACTTTTCCTCCAATAAGCGAGAGTTTGCACAAAATTCACTAAAACTAGTGACAGACAACAATTTAAGCACGTCTTTGAACCAAGTTTAATTTCTTTTCTAGATTATCTGTCTTGCCATTTTGTTTTGGAAAGCACTTGTTAATGAGTGTGAAGTACAAACACCCCCCCCCTATTTCAGTAGTAACAATTATGGTCTTTTTGCATAGGCCTACTGAATATGCAGCAAAACGGCTTCATGCAGATTAACAATGTCTATTAACTTTAAAACCCATTTTTGAGCCTTTTTGAAGATATTCGGATACAATTTCTAGACTTTGCAGGCGCCTGCTCGGCCAATAAAGCATTTTTCCCAATAATAATTCATCAGGGTGACTTTTCGTAATCCTTGTTTATCATCATGATTGAAATAGAACACATTTCATGACTCGCATTTCTTATTTCACGCGAAGAATGTAAAAAAAACGCGTTCATAGCGACGGCCGTTATAAGGATTTAAAAGTTGTCAAAATCCACATTTGTCACTTATTAATTAAATTAGAGACAATTTGTAGCTCAATACCGAAAATTTCACGTCTCTGCGACATTTCGTTCAAGAGAAATGTTGTTTTAAAGATCAGTGCCGAAACGCGGAAAATCGCATATTTCGACTTTTCCTCCAATAAGCGAGAGTTTGCACACAATTCACTAAAACTAGTGACAGACAACAATTTAAGCACGTCTTTGAACCAAGTTTAATTTCTTTTCTAGATTATCTGTCTTGCCATTTTGTTTTGGAAAGCACTTGTTAATGAGTGTGAAGTACAAACACCCCCCCCCCTATTTCAGTAGTAACAATTATGGTCTTTTTGCATAGGCCTACTGAATATGCAGCAAAACGGCTTCATGCAGATTAACAATGTCTATTAACTTTAAAACCCATTTTTGAGCCTTTTGAAGATTTTCGGATACAATTTCTAGACTTTGCAGGCGCCTGCTCGGCCAATAAAGCATTTTCCCCAATAATAATTCATCAGGGTGACTTTTCGTAATCCTTGTTTATCATCATGATTGAAATAGAACACATTTCATGACTCGCATTTCTTATTTTACGCGAAGAATGTAAAAAGAACGCGTTCATAGCGACGGCCGTTACAAGGGGGCGCAACACTAAATAAGCGTCCCATAGGATAACGTGTGATTTTGGCCTACTTCGAGCGCCATTCCTGGCGTCCCTGCAATACTTGACAAAATAAATTTGGTATCAAATTAAAGCTCTGTTTCTGTAGATTTCAAAACTTTTGTCGGCATATATCGATGACCGTTGACTTTTTTCCGCTATTTCGCGGTGCAAAAAATATGGCCTAAAATATACTAAATTCACCACTCACATTTCAAAATCGGAAGTTGTCTTCATCCGCCACAGAGAATTGCTTTTGAGATAAAATGTCCGGTTTTTTCTGCATGTTATCATTGAAGACACTTGTCGAATTCATATGAGCTGATATTGAGTGATTTAAAGTGAACATGTCGGTAGATATGGTCGCTACAATCTCATACTCACTATGGACTATATTAGCCGAATTTCGTTATTACATGAAATGCGTAGCGATTTAGTGTTGCGCCCCTTATAAGGATTTAAAAGTTGTCAAAATCCACATTTGTCACTTATTAATTAAATTAGAGACAATTTGTAGCTCAACACCGAAAATTTCACGTCTCTGCGACATTTCGTTCAAGAGAAATGTTGTTTTAAAGATCAGTGCCGAAACGCGGAAAATCGCATATTTCGACTTTTCCTCCAATAAGCGAGAGTTTGCACAAAATTCACTAAACTAGTGACAGACAACAATTTAAGCACGTCTTTGAACCAAGTTTAATTTCTTTTCTAGATTATCTGTCTTGCCATTTTGTTTTGGAAAGCACTTGTTAATGAGTGTGAAGTACAAACACCCCCCCCCCCCCTATTTCAGTAGTAACAATTATGGTCTTTTTGCATAGGCCTACTGAATATGCAGCAAAACGGCTTCATGCAGATTAACAATGTCTATTAACTTTAAAACCCATTTTGAGCCTTTTTGAAGATTTTCGGATACAATTTCTAGACTTTGCAGGCGCCTGCTCGGCCAATAAAGCATTTTTCCCAATAATAATTCATCAGGGTGACTTTTCGTAATCCTTGTTTATCATCATGATTGAAATAGAACACATTTCATGACTCGCATTTCTTATTTCACGCGAAGAATGTAAAAAAAACGCGTTCATAGCGACGGCCGTTATAAGGATTTAAAAGTTGTCAAAATCCACATTTGTCACTTATTAATTAAATTAGAGACAATTTGTAGCTCAATACCGAAAATTTCACGTCTCTGCGACATTTCGTTCAAGAGAAATGTTGTTTTAAAGATCAGTGCCGAAACGCGGAAAATCGCATATTTCGACTTTTCCTCCAATAAGCGAGAGTTTGCACACAATTCACTAAAACTAGTGACAGACAACAATTTAAGCACGTCTTTGAACCAAGTTTAATTTCTTTTCTAGATTATCTGTCTTGCCATTTTGTTTTGGAAAGCACTTGTTAATGAGTGTGAAGTACAAACACCCCCCTATTTCAGTAGTAACAATTATGGTCTTTTGCATAGGCCTACTGAATATGCAGCAAAACGGCTTCATGCAGATTAACAATGTCTATTAACTTTAAAACCCATTTTGAGCCTTTTTGAAGATTTTCGGATACAATTTCTAGACTTTGCAGGCGCCTGCTCGGCCAATAAAGCATTTTCCCCAATAATAATTCATCAGGGTGACTTTTCGTAATCCTTGTTTATCATCATGATTGAAATAGAACACATTTCATGACTCGCATTTCTTATTTTACGCGAAGAATGGTAAAAAGAACGCGTTCATAGCGACGGCCGTTACAAGGGGGCGCAACACTAAATAAGCGTCCCATAGGATAACGTGTGATTTTGGCCTACTTCGAGCGCCATTCCTGGCGTCCCTGCAATACTTGACAAAATAAATTTGGTATCAAATTAAAGCTCTGTTTCTGTAGATTTCAAAACTTTTGTCGGCATATATCGATGACCGTTGACTTTTTCCGCTATTTCGCGGTGCAAAAATATGGCCTAAAAATATACTAAATTCACCACTCACATTTCACAATCGGAAGTTGTCTTCATCCGCCACAGAGAATTGCTTTTGAGATAAAATGTCCGGGTTTTTCTGCATGTTATCATTGAAGACACTTGTCGAATTCATATGAGCTGATATTGAGTGATTTAAAGTGAAGATGTCGGTAGATATGGTCGCTACAATCTCATACTCACTATGGACTATATTAGCCGAATTTCGTTCTTACATGAAATGCGTAGCGATTTAGTGTTGCGCCCCCTTATAAGGATTTAAAAGTTGTCAAAATCCACATTTGTCACTTATTAATTAAATTAGAGACAATTTGTAGCTCAACACCGAATATTTCACGTCTCTGCGACATTTCGTTCAAGAGAAATGTTGTTTTAAAGATCAGTGCCGAAACGCGGAAAATCGCATATTTCGACTTTTCCTCCAATAAGCGAGAGTTTGCACAAAATTCACTAAAACTAGTGACAGACAACAATTTAAGCACGTCTTTGAACCAAGTTTAATTTCTTTTCTAGATTATCTGTCTTGCCATTTTGTTTTGGAAAGCACTTGTTAATGAGTGTGAAGTACAAACACCCCCCTATTTCAGTAGTAACAATTATGGTCTTTTTTTATATGCCTACTGAATATGCAGCAAAACGGCTTCATGCAGATTAACAATGTCTATTAACTTTAAAACCCATTTTTGAGCCTTTTTGAAGATTTTCGGATACAATTTCTAGACTTTGCAGGCGCCTGCTCGGCCAATAAAGCATTTTTCCCAATAATAATTCATCAGGGTGACTTTTCGTAATCCTTGTTTATCATCATGATTGAAATAGAACACATTTCATGACTCGCATTTCTTATTTTACGCGAAGAATGTAAAAAGAACGCGTTCATAGCGACGGCCGTTATAAGGATTTAAAAGTTGTCAAAATCCACATTTGTCACTTATTAATTAAATTAGAGACAATTTGTAGCTCAACACCGAAAATTTCACGTCTCTGCGACATTTCGTTCAAGAGAAATGTTGTTTTAAAGATCAGTGCCGAAACGCGGAAAATCGCATATTTCGACTTTTCCTCCAATAAGCGAGAGTTTGCACACAATTCACTAAAACTAGTGACAGACAACAATTTAAGCACGTCTTTGAACCAAGTTTAATTTCTTTTCTAGATTATCTGTCTTGCCATTTTGTTTTGGAAAGCACTTGTTAATGAGTGTGAAGTACAAACACCCCCTATTTCAGTAGTAACAATTATGGTCTTTTGCATAGGCCTACTGAATATGCAGCAAAACGGCTTCATGCAGATTAACAATGTCTATTAACTTTAAAACCCATTTTTGAGCCTTTTTGAAGATTTTCGGATACAATTTCTAGACTTTGCAGGCGCCTGCTCGGCCAATAAAGCATTTTTCCCAATAATAATTCATCAGGGTGACTTTTCGTAATCCTTGTTTATCATCATGATTGAAATAGAACACATTTCATGACTCGCATTTCTTATTTTACGCGAAGAATGTAAAAAGAACGCGTTCATAGCGACGGCCGTTACAAGGGGGCGCAACACTAAATAAGCGTCCCATAGGATAACGTGTGATTTTGGCCTACTTCGAGCGCCATTCCTGGCGTCCCTGCAATACTTGACAAAATAAATTTGGTATCAAATTAAAGCTCTGTTTCTGTAGATTTCAAAACTTTTGTCGGCATATATCGATGACCGTTGACTTTTTCCGCTATTTCGCGGTGCAAAAATATGGCCTAAAAATATACTAAATTCCCCACTCACATTTCAAATTCGGAAGTTGTCTTCATCCGCCACAGAGAATTGCTTTTGAGATAAAATGTCCGGTTTTTTCTGCATGTTATCATTGAAGACACTTGTCGAATTCATATGAGCTGATATTGAGTGATTTAAAGTGAACATGTCGGTAGATATGGTCGCTACAATCTCATACTCACTATGGACTATATTAGCCGAATTTCGTTATTACATGAAATGCGTAGCGATTTAGTGTTGCGCCCCCTTATAAGGATTTAAAAGTTGTCAAAATCCACATTTGTCACTTATTAATTAAATTAGAGACAATTTGTAGCTCAACACCGAAAATTTCACGTCTCTGCGACATTTCGTTCAAGAGAAATGTTGTTTTAAAGATCAGTGCCGAAACGCGGAAAATCGCATATTTCGACTTTTCCTCCAATAAGCGAGAGTTTGCACAAAATTCACTAAAACTAGTGACAGACAACAATTTAAGCACGTCTTTGAACCAAGTTTAATTTCTTTTCTAGATTATCTGTCTTGCCATTTTGTTTTGGAAAGCACTTGTTAATGAGTGTGAAGTACAAACACCCCCCTATTTCAGTAGTAACAATTATGGTCTTTTTGCATAGGCCTACTGAATATGCAGCAAAACGGCTTCATGCAGATTAACAATGTCTATTAACTTTAAAACCCATTTTTGAGCCTTTTGAAGATTTTCGGATACAATTTCTAGACTTTGCAGGCGCCTGCTCGGCCAATAAAGCATTTTTCCCAATAATAATTCATCAGGGTGACTTTTCGTAATCCTTGTTTATCATCATGATTGAAATAGAACACATTTCATGACTCGCATTTCTTATTTTACGCGAAGAATGTAAAAAGAACGCGTTCATAGCGACGGCCGTTATAAGGATTTAAAAGTTGTCAAAATCCACATTTGTCACTTATTAATTAAATTAGAGACAATTTGTAGCTCAACACCGAAAATTTCACGTCTCTGCGACATTTCGTTCAAGAGAAATGTTGTTTTAAAGATCAGTGCCGAAACGCGGAAAATCGCATATTTCGACTTTTCCTCCAATAAGCGAGAGTTTGCACACAATTCACTAAAACTAGTGACAGACAACAATTTAAGCACGTCTTTGAACCAAGTTTAATTTCTTTTCTAGATTATCTGTCTTGCCATTTTGTTTTGGAAAGCACTTGTTAATGAGTGTGAAGTACAAACACCCCCCTATTTCAGTAGTAACAATTATGGTCTTTTTGCATAGGCCTACTGAATATGCAGCAAAACGGCTTCATGCAGATTAACAATGTCTATTAACTTTAAAACCCATTTTTGAGCCTTTTGAAGATTTTCGGATACAATTTCTAGACATTGCAGGAGCCTGCACGGCCAATAAAGCATTTTTCCCAATAATAATTGATTAGTGTGACTTTTCGTAATCCTTGTTTATCATCATGATTGAAATAGAACACATTTCATGACTCGCATTTCTTATTTTACGCGAAGAATGTAAAAAGAACGCGTTCATAGCGACGGCCGTTACAAGTGGGCGCAACACTAACTAAGCGTCCCATAGGATAACGTGTGATTTTGGCCTACTTCGAGCGCCATTCCTGGCGTCCCTGCAATACTTGACAAAATAAATTTGGTATCAAATTAAAGCTCTGTTTCTGTAGATTTCAAAACTTTTGTCGGCATATATCGATGACCGTTGACTTTTTCCGCTATTTCGCGGTGCGAAAACTATGGCCTAAAAATATACTAAATTCACCACTCACATTTCAAAATCGGAAGTTGTCTTCATCCGCCACAGAGAATTGCTTTTGAGATAAAATGTCCGGTTTTTTCTGCATGTTATCATTGAAGACACTTGTCGAATTCATATGAGCTGATATTGAGTGATTTAAAGTGAACATGTCGGTAGATATGGTCGCTACAATCTCATACTCACTATGGACTATATTAGCCGAATTTCGTTATTACATGAAATGCGTAGCGATTTAGTGTTGCGCCCCTTATAAGGATTTAAAAGTTGTCAAAATCCACATTTGTCACTTATTAATTAAATTAGAGACAATTTGTAGCTCAACACCGGAAATTTCACGTCTCTGCGACATTTCGTTCAAGAGAAATGTTGTTTTAAAGATCAGTGCCGAAACGCGGAAAATCGCATATTTCGACTTTTCCTCCAATAAGCGAGAGTTTGCACAAAATTCACTAAAACTAGTGACAGACAACAATTTAAGCACGTCTTTGAACCAAGTTTAATTTCTTTTCTAGATTATCTGTCTTGCCATTTTGTTTTGGAAAGCACTTGTTAATGAGTGTGAAGTACAAACACCCCCCTATTTCAGTAGTAACAATTATGGTCTTTTTGCATAGGCCTACTGAATATGCAGCAAAACGGCTTCATGCAGATTAACAATGTCTATTAACTTTAAAACCCATTTTGAGCCTTTTTGAAGATTTTCGGATACAATTTCTAGACTTTGCAGGCGCCTGCTCGGCCAATAAAGCATTTTTCCCAATAATAATTCATCAGGGTGACTTTTCGTAATCCTTGTTTATCATCATGATTGAAATAGAACACATTTCATGACTCGCATTTCTTATTTTACGCGAAGAATGTAAAAAGAACGCGTTCATAGCGACGGCCGTTATAAGGATTTAAAAGTTGTCAAAATCCACATTTGTCACTTATTAATTAAATTAGAGACAATTTGTAGCTCAATACCGAAAATTTCACGTCTCTGCGACATTTCGTTCAAGAGAAATGTTGTTTTAAAGATCAGTGCCGAAACGCGGAAAATCGCATATTTCGACTTTTCCTCCAATAAGCGAGAGTTTGCACACAATTCACTAAAACTAGTGACAGACAACAATTTAAGCACGTCTTTGAACCAAGTTTAATTTCTTTTCTAGATTATCTGTCTTGCCATTTTGTTTTGGAAAGCACTTGTTAATGAGTGTGAAGTACAAACACCCCCCTATTTCAGTAGTAACAATTATGGGCTTTTTTCATTTTCCTTCTGAATATGCAGAAAAACGGCTTCATGCAGATTACCACTCGCTCTTCACTTTAAAACCCATTTTGAGCCTTTTGAAGATTTTCGGATACAATTTCTAGACTTTGCAGGCGCCTGCTCGGCCAATAAAGCATTTTCCCCAATAATAATTCATCAGGGTGACTTTTCGTAATCCTTGTTTATCATCATGATTGAAATAGAACACATTTCATGACTAGCATTTCTTATTTTACGCGAAGAATGTAAAAAGAACGCGTTCATAGCGACGGCCGTTACAAGGGGCGCAACACTAAATAAGCGTCCCATAGGATAACGTGTGATTTTGGCCTACTTCGAGCGCCATTCCTGGCGTCCCTGCAATACTTGACAAAATAAATTTGGTATCAAATTAAAGCTCTGTTTCTGTAGATTTCAAAACTTTTGTCGGCATATATCGATGACCGTTGACTTTTCCGCTATTTCGCGGTGCAAAAAATATGGCCTAAAATATACTAAATTCACCACTCACATTTCAAAATCGGAAGTTGTCTTCATCCGCCACAGAGAATTGCTTTTGAGATAAAATGTCCGGGTTTTTCTGCATGTTATCATTGAAGACACTTGTCGAATTCATATGAGCTGATATTGAGTGATTTAAAGTGAACATGTCGGTAGATATGGTCGCTACAATCTCATACTCACTATGGACTATATTAGCCGAATTTCGTTCTTACATGAAATGCGTAGCGATTTAGTGTTGCGCCCCTTATAAGGATTTAAAAGTTGTCAAAATCCACATTTGTCACTTATTAATTAAATTAGAGACAATTTGTAGCTCAACACCGAAAATTTCACGTCTCTGCGACATTTCGTTCAAGAGAAATGTTGTTTTAAAGATCAGTGCCGAAACGCGGAAAATCGCATATTTCGACTTTTCCTCCAATAAGCGAGAGTTTGCACAAAATTCACTAAAACTAGTGACAGACAACAATTTAAGCACGTCTTTGAACCAAGTTTAATTTCTTTTCTAGATTATCTGTCTTGCCATTTTGTTTTGGAAAGCACTTGTTAATGAGTGTGAAGTACAAACACCCCCCTATTTCAGTAGTAACAATTATGGTCTTTTTTGCATTTTTTACTGAATATGCAGCAAAACGGCTTCATGCAGATTAACAATGTCTATTAACTTTAAAACCCATTTTTGAGCCTTTTTGAAGATTTTCGGATACAATTTCTAGACTTTGCAGGCGCCTGCTCGGCCAATAAAGCATTTTTTTTTTTTTTTTTTCATCAGGGAGACGTTTCGTAATCCTTGTTTATCATCATGATTGAAATAGAACACATTTCATGACTCGCATTTCTTATTTTACGCGAAGAATGTAAAAAGAACGCGTTCATAGCGACGGCCGTTATAAGGATTTAAAAGTTGTCAAAATCCACATTTGTCACTTATTAATTAAATTAGAGACAATTTGTAGCTCAACACCGAAAATTTCACGTCTCTGCGACATTTCGTTCAAGAGAAATGTTGTTTTAAAGATCAGTGCCGAAACGCGGAAAATCGCATATTTCGACTTTTCCTCCAATAAGCGAGAGTTTGCACACAATTCACTAAAACTAGTGACAGACAACAATTTAAGCACGTCTTTGAACCAAGTTTAATTTCTTTTCTAGATTATCTGTCTTGCCATTTTGTTTTGGAAAGCACTTGTTAATGAGTGTGAAGTACAAACACCCCCCCTATTTCAGTAGTAACAATTATGGTCTTTTTGCATAGGCCTACTGAATATGCAGCAAAACGGCTTCATGCAGATTAACAATGTCTATTAACTTTAAAACCCATTTTTGAGCCTTTTTGAAGATTTTCGGATACAATTTCTAGACTTTGCAGGCGCCTGCTCGGCCAATAAAGCATTTTCCCCAATAATAATTCATCAGGGTGACTTTTCGTAATCCTTGTTTATCATCATGATTGAAATAGAACACATTTCATGACTCGCATTTCTTATTTTACGCGAAGAATGTAAAAAGAACGCGTTCATAGCGACGGCCGTTACAAGGGGCGCAACACTAAATAAGCGTCCCATAGGATAACGTGTGATTTTGGCCTACTTCGAGCGCCATTCCTGGCGTCCCTGCAATACTTGACAAAATAAATTTGGTATCAAATTAAAGCTCTGTTTCTGTAGATTTCAAAACTTTTGTCGGCATATATCGATGACCGTTGACTTTTTCCGCTATTTCGCGGTGCAAAAAATATGGCCTAAAAATATACTAAATTCACCACTCACATTTCAAAATCGGAAGTTGTCTTCATCCGCCACAGAGAATTGCTTTTGAGATAAAATGTCCGGGTTTTTCTGCATGTTATCATTGAAGACACTTGTCGAATTCATATGAGCTGATATTGAGTGATTTAAAGTGAACATGTCGGTAGATATGGTCGCTACAATCTCATACTCACTATGGACTATATTAGCCGAATTTCGTTCTTACATGAAATGCGTAGCGATTTAGTGTTGCGCCCCCTTATAAGGATTTAAAAGTTGTCAAAATCCACATTTGTCACTTATTAATTAAATTAGAGACAATTTGTAGCTCAACACTGAAAATTTCACGTCTCTGCGACATTTCGTTCAAGAGAAATGTTGTTTTAAAGATCAGTGCCGAAACGCGGAAAATCGCATATTTCGACTTTTCCTCCAATAAGCGAGAGTTTGCACAAAATTCACTAAAACTAGTGACAGACAACAATTTAAGCACGTCTTTGAACCAAGTTTAATTTCTTTTCTAGATTATCTGTCTTGCCATTTTGTTTTGGAAAGCACTTGTTAATGAGTGTGAAGTACAAACACCCCCCCCCCTATTTCAGTAGTAACAATTATGGTCTTTTTGCATAGGCCTACTGAATATGCAGCAAAACGGCTTCATGCAGATTAACAATGTCTATTAACTTTAAAACCCATTTTTGAGCCTTTTTGAAGATTTTCGGATACAATTTCTAGACTTTGCAGGCGCCTGCTCGGCCAATAAAGCATTTTTCCCAATAATAATTCATCAGGGTGACTTTTCGTAATCCTTGTTTATCATCATGATTGAAATAGAACACATTTCATGACTCGCATTTCTTATTTTACGCGAAGAATGTAAAAAGAACGCGTTCATAGCGACGGCCGTTATAAGGATTTAAAAGTTGTCAAAATCCACATTTGTCACTTATTAATTAAATTAGAGACAATTTGTAGCTCAACACCGAAAATTTCACGTCTCTGCGACATTTCGTTCAAGAGAAATGTTGTTTTAAAGATCAGTGCCGAAACGCGGAAAATCGCATATTTCGACTTTTCCTCCAATAAGCGAGAGTTTTGCACACAATTCACTAAAACTAGTGACAGACAACAATTTAAGCACGTCTTTGAACCAAGTTTAATTTCTTTTCTAGATTATCTGTCTTGCCATTTTGTTTTGGAAAGCACTTGTTAATGAGTGTGAAGTACAAACATCCGCCCCCCCCCCCTATTTCAGTAGTAACAATTATGGTCTTTTTTGCATAGGCCTACTGAATATGCAGCAAAACGGCTTCATGCAGATTAACAATGTCTATTAACTTAAAAGCCCATTTTTGGGCCTTTTTGAAGATTTTCGGATACAATTTCTAGGCTTTGCAGGCGCCTGCTCGGCCAATAAAGCATTTTTCCCAATAATAATTCATCAGGGTGACTTTTCGTAATCCTTGTTTATCATCATGATTGAAATAGAACACATTTCATGACTCGCATTTCTTATTTTACGCGAAGAATGTAAAAAGAACGCGTTCATAGCGACGGCCGTTACAAGGGGCGCAACACTAAATAAGCGTCCCATAGGATAACGTGTGATTTTGGCCTACTTCGAGCGCCATTCCTGGCGTCCCTGCAATACTTGACAAAATAAATTTGGTATCAAATTAAAGCTCTGTTTCTGTAGATTCCAAAACTTTTGTCGGCATATATCGATGACCGTTGACTTTTTCCGCTATTTCGCGGTGCAAAAATATGGCCTAAAATATACTAAATTCACCACTCACATTTCAAAATCGGAAGTTGTCTTCATCCGCCACAGAGAATTGCTTTTGAGATAAAATGTCCGGTTTTTTCTGCATGTTATCATTGAAGACACTTGTCGAATTCATATGAGCTGATATTGAGTGATTTAAAGTGAACATGTCGGTAGATATGGTCGCTACAATCTCATACTCACTATGGACTATATTAGCCGAATTTCGTTCTTACATAAAATGCGTAGTGATTTAGTGTTGCGCCCCCTCAATCAGCAATCACCTCGCCCATCCAGTTTACCATGTGTGCGTGTCTTTGCTAGCTGTGCGCCGCAGTACGCGTTACGAGAACGCGATCTATTGCGGGAAAACAATGATTTATTTGCTTTTGCATTTTGACGAATTTTTAAATAAAAAAGGGTCTTTAAAAATAGCCTTTCTTATGGTTAAAATTTTTAGATTTCTTTAAAATCTATTAATGACAAGATAAAATACGGTTTGAAGATGACATTAGTGATGAAAACTCAATTTTGGCCATGTAACACTTCAGTGATCCTGTGTGCATCCTTAACATCCGTACCCTGTACCATGGAATAAGCTATTTCTGATCCCCTCATTTCCTTTGCTAGTAAATACCGCAAGATCCACACTTATGATTATTTGAAGAGCCTCTGAATTTTACGGTTGAGGCATCTTCACCACAGTTGACCATTAACCCGATTTGAACATGTTGAAGGAGTTAATTGCAAAACCCGTTATTTTTCGCTGCCAACGCCAAGCAAACACAGTGCCATGCTCTGCACATTTATGTTTTTTTTCGAATACATAACTAGGATACCATGTCTAATACAAAAGGCAGCCTTTAACAGAAATTAACGCGATAACCAGCCGGCTGCGCAACCTCATAAAAACTTGAACCCAATATTTCATTTTTTATTTATACTTTGATGAACAAGAAAATCTGAGGGCATAGTACTTGGCCCCTGTCTAGCTATCCCATGCCAACCTGGTGTTAATTCCTCCCGTCCTGCTATAATTAAAATTACTCGACCTAAGACTGAAGGGTATTACAACCTAAGACTGAAAGTGGTACCAATTGTATCGATTTTGTTAATGCTTCTGAAGACACATTAGAGTGAACACATTATACAAAAATAGAATTTAAAAACAACAACTGCGCAACAGAATAGAATGTGTTGCTGAGTGCTGAGATAGAAACTGAACCTAAAGTGATATACTCACGCACACTCTCACACCCGTATACAATAGTCATACTACTATGTAACTCAACAAACCTCAATGTAATTAGAATATTATTCAAATTCGGAGAACTCTCAATCGAATATATTTACATTTCTCCTTCGTATTTCATCTCATTCCTAATTACCTTTTAATTTGAAGACCGACACTTTATATGTACTTGTCTCACTACTGCGAGACTCAAATTTTATGACCCACTATCAAACTCTTGAAATCAATTTTAAACAGATATCAAATATTACATATGGGGAGTGGTGGGAGGGATAAAAAATTTCTGCGTCCGTTCTTGCTGAAAAACTGACAGAGAATGGCCTTAGCCAACAAAATGGCCACCGACGGCTCCAAGCAAGGATGCCCGTGATTGGCCCTCCTGATACCAAACAAGGCACCCAATTGGCTCCTCATGAAAACATCGCGTGACCTCACGAGGGCGATCCCATTTCAGCTGCAGGGATAATTTTGTGTTTCATTTGATATGTACAAATTAAACTGCATTATCCCCAGACACTGAAATGACGAAAACACTTACACCAAAATTTGGGCCTCTGGTCAGCCATTCAGAAAGAACGCATAATTTATTCAAGCAATGTTTTTAGAAAATTCTCTGGAATCAGCCAAATAATAATGATTTCTGGACAACTTTTTCGAACGGAGTAAATACCCGACCGAGCCTCCCAACAATTACTGGGAAGCTTGTTGCGCCTATAACCCAAGAGTTCCCCTTAACACACTGGGAACTATTTTGCTAGGCACTCATCTAGCGGTCAACTCCTTATCGAGGAGGAAAGGCTCCATATACCAATGGACAAATATTTCGCTAGGCAATCCTCTACACGATCATCTCCTCGGAGGAGGAAATAAAAAGCTCCATAATACCAATGGAGAGAATATAAAATGCCGCGGACTTACATGAATTCGCTAGGCAGTCATCTAGCGCGTCAAAAGAAATTAAATGGCTGATACCTTTCTCATTTTCCTATTATATTCATATTCAGATTACATAGTGGACATCGGTAAATATACCCATGCCAAATACCCAGTAGGTAGATGCCTACGGATATTGGAACTACTAAATCGAATTTATTAATGTAGTACATGTATAATTCTGTACATTAAATCGATCATTTTAGAAAAATGATCCAAAAACTGCCATCACATGCAAGGAAATTGCCAAACCACCACCCTCGAGATTGTTATGCTTTACAAATAAGGCGAGCTCTTGGCTTTCTTTCCCTTCCTTGTTTATGATCTCCCTTATAGTGTTCTTAAAATAGTTTGTCCCAACTTATAAACCTGCCATTGTTGGTGGTGACGAATGTTGGTGCTAAAAGTTTAGGATTTAACTTGACTGATTGGATCAACAGTCCTACCTAGTGAGCATTCTTATGCAGTACTAGTGGAAAAGAATGCCTGCCAATGCTTTGTTTTGGCCATCTGGTACATCCACGTACGAGAAAACCCCGAAAAGAAAACAACAAAACCCACTGACTATTATAACTTCACAAGGATTGTTTTGAATTATTTGAATTTCCTTCCTTCTGAACATGTGAGATGAGATAATTATGCTACTGTCGAGTGAGTGTCTACTTCTCATTTTTTGACCACTGTCAATTATCATGAATGAGTGTTTTAGTAGCTTAATAGGCCTACTATTACTTATTAACGAGTTACCATTGTAAAAATTGTGAATTTCCTTCTGCTTCAGGAGTAACAACTAGGTGATAACCTATTTAAAACACTGACATACCGAAAAACATTACTATAATCTATGAATTTCCGTCTGTTTCGGACTACACATAGCCTATTTGTACATACCAACTAGGACAAATGTTTTAGTGACCAATTTACCGATAAATGAAACTATAAGGTCAATTTGCCATACATGGTGAACGAATCTGTCCTACAGTACGTTTAAAATCATAACTTTTATTTACCAAACTTAATAATAATGAAGAATTGTTTTTTGTTTGATAGGTACAAAAAGAAAACCATTTGTTTTACCAAACTTGATAACACTCTTATAGCAATGTACATTAATTATGTTATATGAAATTCTTTTTGCTTCTTTAAATGACTACCCCTGGTCTATCAGTGAATATCTACTGGGACAAAAGGTGCTTAATTTAACTGCAATTTTAAAGGCTAATTTGCCGTAATTGGAACAAAGAAATAATGATAATAATAATAATACATGGGATGTATAAAGCGCCCCACGATGTAAAAACATCCTCAAGGCGCGGCGCTGCACAGAATCTTAAATTTACACACACTAAAATAAAAAAAAAAAAAAAATAGGGCCTACATGCTGAACAAAATAGTATACATAAAAAAAAACGCATGATAGAACTCATATACACACCTTAATATACTAAAATCATGAAAACATAATAATAATGTACACGAGTTCTGGACTTCGTTTGATAGATACGAATAAGAAATCATTTACCATGAATTTGTTTTGATAATTTCATAATAATCACACTACTCAATGTAGCCATTAACTATATGTAATATGTTATATGCATATCCTTATGCCTCTGTTAGTAACTACCTACAGTCTATAAGCGAAACTTACGAGGCGGTGAAATTATAAGTATGCCATAATAGATGATACTGTAATTCAATTAATGACAAATTATTCTCTTTGTTTGATAGATACAATTATTACAACATTTAATCACACACATGCTTAACTTGATGATAATGAAGATCCAGTCTTTGTTTGATAGATACAGAAAAAAAAATTGCCTTATACAATGCAGGTTTGTTTTACCAAATTTGGTAATAACCGCTCGACTAGCCATTAACAATAGGTAATATATTATATGCATTTCCTTCTGCCTATGTTAACAGACTACCCCCAACCTGCGTCGGAGATTAGTTAGGTGATAAAAAGTATAGTGTAAAAGGTAATTTGATTGAAAACATTGCCAATTTGCAATAATTTAATTGATGAATAATTTTTCCCCCAGTAAATAAATTTTATTCGGACTCTGCACCTGCGCACCCCAATCTGCAAATACACAAATTTCCCTTGTTTTATTAATATGAACATCTATAAAAGTTTGATATGATGAGCAATATTTCACTTCAATTTGAATTCTACCCCATAGAATTTGGAGTTATTTCTCCAACTAGCCAAAGTTTGCCGTTATTTCTCCAACTAGCAAAAGTTAAGTTGTCTGATGTGCTATGACACCTAAAAGATAATTCATGCAGCAACGAGTTTGGTTAATTAGCTACTCCGAGATAAATCCACTCACTTCAATTGCCTTCAGATCGCTTCAGCATTTAATGTATGACATTTTATCACTAAAATGATCCATTTATGACACCAAGATAATTCTGCAGTTTCCTGCAACCGCTTCCTTCATCTGTTTCTTGTATTATTTGACATGGACATATTGCCCAAGAAAAATATAAGCCCAATCAGTGGTACAAAATAAATTTTGGCATTTCCATCAAGCTATGGAATGATCTTCCTCTATCCTTTATTGCAGCTCCATTCGTAGAAGCATTTTTGACATGGACTTGTTAGCATACAGCTTCCATAATTGCTTATGCTATTTTTACTCGCATGAAGAACTTCCTCTATCCTTTATTGCAGCTCCATTCGTAGAAGCATTTTTGACATGGACTTGTTAGCATACAGCTTCCACAAATGCTTATGCTATTTTTACTCGCATGAAGAACTGTATAATATATAATCTTCCCGTTCACCACTAGCATTTTGGTTCGCCTCCACGCCATATTAAGGTGCAACAATACTCCATTTGAAGGATACACTGTATCTAATGTAGATGAAGATTCTTCGTTATCTGTACATGCTCTAAATGTAGTTAGCTGTTATACACAATAAAAATTTTCACCATTAGAGAAGTTACCGTTTCCATCATGCTTGTGCTCTAACAAAGATCGTTCCTCCCCATAGAGCCAGGTTACGATTCAAAATATACTCCATCTACTGTCATAGGCATGGTAATTACGGACTTTCTGTTGCAGATCCCGCAAGATGTCCTCCCTTCTACCACCTGTCTCGAAGTAACCACATGACCTGCAGTGAATTAAAAGACAGAAAAAAGAGAAGCAAATTCTGCCAGCAAAGCCCTTTTACTTTGTGTATAATTCATGCCTGTCTATAAATGACATCCAATATATTCCACAATTCAACTCCTTTATTAATCTATTTGAACTCCGACAACCTTGGACTGAACTTGTAATAAATGTCAAAAAACATATAATTAAACCCATTTATTCATCTTTAAAAATTTATTTATTTATCTATTTATTTTTAAAGGCCATTTTGTTTTTCATAGACGACATAGACGACAGCGTTGTAGTTACTCTTTTTTTGTTGTGATTCGTTTTATCCAAATAGAAACCCGGATGGCTTCCAAAATTAGAGCATCATGTGTCCACGTCATGATGCTTGCGTATAAAAAGTTTGAAATTGACAATTAAATTCACTCACATGGCTTTTATATACCAAGAGAGAGAATCACTCGCCTACGGCCATGATGATGATTGCGATAAATTGACCATGAAATTCACTCATATTATGACTATTATTATAATTTTACCTAGAGAGAGCATCACGTGTCTACGCCCATCATGATTGCGCTAAACGGATTGAAATTAAAATCACTCATATGGTTATTATATACAAAGACAGATTTTCCAATTCAGAACAAAATGTTTGAACCATGTTGCCAAAAGATTGAAATTGACCATTAAATTCACTCATATGGCTTTTATATACCAAGAGTGAGCATCACGTGTCCAATGCCATGATGATTATTGCGATACAAATTTTGAAAATGACGATTAAATTCACTCATGACTAGGCCTATTATAATTTTACCAAGACAAAGCATCACGTGTCCACCCCATGATGATAACATGTGCTAAATTCACTCATATGGCTATTAAATACCAAGAGAGATTTTCCAATTCAGAACAAAATTTTTTGAACCGTGTTGTTATACAACTTTCAATTTCAAACCAGAACAGAAACAGATTGTGTTCCTTCAGACTGCCTAATATAATTATGATGAACATCGAAATGGTTCAAAACTTTGCTTTCCCTTAATTTCAAGCATTTTCCATTCTCCTACCTGCATGATTTATAAATATTTATGAGGTCAAAAAACCCTGATAATCCAGTGACCCCCCCCCTGGCTATATACTACCGTGATTCAGTGGTCTATGTTACCATTAATAATGTACATACATGTAGGCCTATACATGTAGACGACCACGTTTGACAATTTTGAAAGCAAATTTCTCACCGTGTTATTCACTGTTGACGCAAAATACAAATACTCTATTTGGCCATCGGCTGTTGCCACCGCTTACAAGCATAGGATAAATGTAGTCTCTCTTCTGACAAATGTAATAGCGCTAAGATCTCGCCTACAATATTTCAACACATTAGAATTATTCCATACCACCAGTCCGGCAATCCCAATCAATAGTACTCGTACATGCATGACTTCCTCAGATCACTGTTTAGACCAGGCCTTCTCAACTAGTTAATTTGAAGTGCCAACTGGGAAAGTTTATTGATCATGAAGTGCCAACATGTTAAGGGAGGATTTTGTGAGGGATCGCGTGCGAGACCGAATATCGGGTGGGGTCCAGGGATCCCCTTTATAGCACCTGTCCAGTGTGAAAGCCCCGGCCGCGGGGGTCCAGGGGGCAGCGGTCCCGGAAGATCTGAGATTTTAGTGCTTTCTGAAGGCTCAGATGTGGTATTTTCACCCCTTTTTGTTAAAAATTTATGTGAAAAAAATTAGTAAATTTATCGTGCGCCACTTCGACTAACTCCAAGCGCCACAAGTGGCGCGCGCGCCGCCAGTTGAGAAGGCCTGGTTTAGATAATCGACCACGAAAGTTTTATCGAGTTATACAAACAACTCCGGACTGTTCATTGTACCGTCACAACTCATTTCATGTGATGTGATGTGCTGTAAACTGTAAGCTTACTTGCTTTTTTACTTTCCAGTTGTTCATATTCGAGGTATCCTTGATGTGTTTTGTGTCCAGGATTCACCACTACCCACTTTTTTGTAAGCTGTGACGGCCTATTCATTGTCTTATAGTTGAATAAAAAATGTCTGCGTCCGTTCTTGCTGAAAAACTGACAGAGAATGGCCTTAGCCAACAAAATGGCCACCGACGGCTCCAAGCAAGGATGCCCGTGATTGGCCCTCCTGATACCAAACAAGGCACCCAATTGGCTCCTCGTGAAAACATCGCGTGACCTCACGAGGGCGATCCCATTTCAGCTGCAGGGATAATTTTGTGTTTCATTTGATATGTACAAATTAAACTGCATTTTGAGATTATTTTCATCAAAAATGCGTCTCAATTTTGGTCAATATCCATTTTATAACATAATTATGCAATGTTTGTCTATACACTAATCAGCATCTGAAATAAGGTTTTAAAAATGATCAGCATCTTCCATATGAAATTGAATAGGCCTTTCCAAACCTGCCATTTTACGTTGATATAGTTGGTAATTTTAAGTCTTTTAGGTAGATAAATCTTTCCAGATTATGATAATTTTCGATTTCCTTTTGAAGAGGGAAAAAGGAGAGCGATGAATTTTGACATTTTCTACTATAAACATAAAACTTGGTTAAGATAATAATCAAATTTGCACTGCATGATTACTCTTTTTTTAAGTCTGCCCCAAAAAGTATAAGATTTTAATTTAAGGTAACATGAATACCATTTTTTTGGTGTAAAAACCAGATTTGTTTGTAACTGAACCCAAAAGAGCATCACTTTTTTACATTCCGTGAAAATGTGCTTAATAGTTTCAGGTTCCTCATTACACAAAGTACACAAATTGTTGCTTCTTTGGTTAATTTTATATACATAAAGGTGTTTGTGGTTAAAACTGTATTTAGAATTCTGTACTGAATCCAACGTAATTTCACGTCTACATTAAAACCCAGCAAACACAAAAACGTTTTAAAAAAGTTTTAAAGAAGTTATATTTTGGGTTTTGGTTTAGGTAAAAACGTTTTAATAACATTAAAATGTCGGGTTATATAAAGGTCATGAAATCGTTTTAAAACGTTTTGTATGAAAACACACTACAACAATATTTTTAAAATATTTTCGAAATGTCATTGTACGCTATTTTGCAAACATTTTTGGCCAAATATTTTGTCAACACTTAAATAACATTATGTTAAAATATTTGCACCCAGCAAACACAGAAATGTTCTTAAAATGTTTTTACAAAACATTTTAATAACATTTAAATGTCGGGTTATATAAAGGTCGTGAAAACATTTTAAAAACGTTATTGTGAATATTTTGGGCAAACATTTTTTGCAAAATATTTTTTCAATCCCAAAATAACATTCTGTTTAGAATGATTTGTACTAAGTTTTCACAAATGTTTCTATACCCTTTATATAACCCGACATTTAAATGTTTTCTGTAAAACATTTGTGTTTGCTGTGCAGTAAATTACCAACAAATGTTATTTAATGTTATGAAAACGTTTTATACCATTGATGTACCCTTTATATAACCCGACATTTAAACGTTTTCTGACAACCTTTTATAACCTATTGCGAATTATGTCGAAAATGTTTTGTGTTTGCTGGGAAGGTATCAAACAGCGCATCTTCCATTCCTCACTTTGAAAAAGAAGGCCCAATTTTTGACCCAATTTTGTTTCGCTTTCTGAACCTTTATATTCATAAGATGATTAAAAAGAAATTTGAAACCTTTTTGATCAAACTCAAATGAAAAGGAATAAAAGATCTTCGATGGGATTGGATACATTTGAATATTTGCCTGGAATATGTGCTTAAAATTACTTTTAACTGCACGAAGGACACCATTACATAAAGGGCTCATTTTCAAATCATACTTATGAAAAAACGATTGTTATCGGCATTCGGCAAAACGATTGTTATCGGCATTCGGCATGAACAAGATCCGAAATGAAATAAATACCTGCTATGGGCCATTTCTTATAGTTGATTTCTCTGTCACCAATTTTAAATAAATCGTTGTCCTACAAACATGATTTTAAAACATCATCAATGTTTTGTGGAATGTGTTTCTTTTTTATTTGGGACCACGATGAAAGAACTTCTTTCTAGTAAATTTTTTGTACCTTTTTTGTTTCTTTTAAAGTAGGATTTGCTCCCTTTTTAAGATCATCAATGTTCATGACGTTAAGCTTGTCAAAAAAAAATCATTTTTCATCAATATTCCCATTTAATTTCCAATTCGTCTGACCGTATACTTATAAGTGCTTCAAAGAACAAATCTACCTTTACCAATCTTAAACCACAATCAGAGTAATCATTTGATAGTTGATCTCTACTTATTTTATCTCTTTTTCCCCTCCTAATAAAATCGTAAAATACTTAAATAAATAAATAAATAAATAAATAAATAAATAAATAAATAAATAAATAAATAAATAAATAAATAAACAAATAAATAAATAAATTAATTGAATCGATTAATCATGGCAAATTGGTAAAGTTAATATGAGAGTTTAAAATACTGGTACTTGCAGTTTTTTGCAAAAGTTCATTCTACAAATCATATGGTCGAATCCAACGAAAAGTGTACACGGCATGTTCAGGGCCATAACTTAAAAGTATTAATCAATTGGCATTCGTTTTGTATTCTGTTTACTCGCCTTGATCACACGCTTCGCGCCATATATAATAAGACCCCCTTCTGTGAAAAACTTAGACACAGGAGCCCCAAAACATGCTATTTTTACCCATTTTTTTTAAATATTTCTTAAAGTATTTTTAAAAACATTTAAATCAGTTATGAAAAGAAGTCTTTGGATTGAATCTAAATTGATTTCCTGAAAGGTGTGTATTCAAAGATTGTCTGTTCAATTTTTCACATATTTGTACATAATTTTGAATTTTTTGTGATAATTTTTTGAGTGGTATTTTTTTACATTACCTACGAATACAATTTTGCATAGCACTAGATATATCTTTAAAAAATGGAAATCACTAATAAATGCGCAATTGATACAAGCTTTGATATGTCCAAATACTGAAATGCATTGCATTCGGACATCTTTATTATTGCGTTTAGCTGCCAGAAATTCTAAATGGTACAAAGGTAGGTTTGGTAAAAAATATGCATTACCTACGAATACATGTTAAAAGCTGTGTCATTTCCACAAACTGAGAGAATAGTAAACAATAGTTAAGCAATATCAGGGTAATACACTCTTTATTTCTACCAAGTTTTAATAGCCTGCGTTTAAATATTTCTGAGATGTCAACAATAAAAGCAAGTATTCGTAGGTAAATTTCGGTAACCGAATGTTACCTACGAATACAATTTGACATTATAACAGTATTGTGGAACACCGCCATTCATGCCAATGCCCATATTGGTACATAAAGAAGGCCTGTATGTTTGCTATCAAATCATATGTGTATGAAAGTTGCGAATTCACATACATGCCCACCATGCAAAACTGAATACGGCTTAATTGTTGAAAAATATGTACTGAAATAGACGACGGTCTGCTCATTTGAAAGAAAAATCAGATTTCAAGAAGATTAGAAGGGATAAATACTTGGATTTGTCAGCTGTCATGTGTGTTTCATTTTAAACGTTTACCGACCTTCTGGTTTCTGACTAATTTGTGTCCAAATTGGTTTATTCGAAGGTAACTTTTGACGTTTTCGTAAGTTTACCTACGAATACCATGGACAAAAACGACTTTTCTCATTGTCTTATGATCTAGACAACACAGTGGTGGACCCTAGTATAAAGCTAATTATAGTTGCCCTCAAACAAAAGGCCACAAGACGTAACTGACTCCAAGATGGACTTCACAAGTCTGCAATAACGGTTTTAAGCGATTTGTGTGCAATTAAGGAAATTAAAGTCACTTTAGTGCCTTTGTTTCTTACTTCAATCCTCTTTCAACCATTCAATAAACGCACATAAAGAAATTAATACATTCAAAGTGCTTTATAAAATGAAGATTTGATTGCGATATCCACCAAAAGTCTAATTCTTACCTACAATACTGAAATGTTACTTACGAATACAGCATAATACATGACATGTGTAATGAAGTGTCCCTACCAATGGAAATTAATTGTCAAAAACGTTAAGCGGTACCCCTGGACAATATTATTACCCATATACGGATTCATTCAACAATTATTTATTATGTAAATTTGCTGTTTAACTACTTGTATATCAAAATGAAGTGTTCAAAAATCTTGCTAAAAGCATCAAAAAACAATTTTGATCAAAGGTAAAAGCACTTATTCATTTGGACGTACCATCTGAAAGAGATCTAAAAACTACCATTTTGTTCATTCATTATCATAATAGCAAAATTTGAACCTCTAAACTCAATATAGAAATTGTTAAATCGCTCGTGTTACCTACGAATACCCGGGTTTCTTCACCTATCATTTTAAAGCATTAGGTGTATGCGTATAATTCCTAATATTCCTGAAAACAGATATCCCACTCGTTCTTATACAATATGTAAATTTATTCTTACTCATTTGATAAATAAAATACAGAAACTGACCTAAATTTCATTTTCAAAATAAACTAGCATAAATTGACTAAGATCATATTGATCGCGTTATAAAAATAAAAACAAATATTTCCTGGTTGAGCTAGCATTTTCCTGACACCCCGTGGTTTACATTACACGAAAAAAGTGTTAATGGGAATATTCCATTTGTTTTAGGTTGATTAGTATTGCGATAGAGAAAGCATCCTAGTGGTATTCGTAGGTAACATTGGGTTTTAATGTCACATTTACTATCACACGTCCTGGATATATTTTTCAAGATTAGTGATGGCACTTTTGGTTCCTATAAGGCCAACATGCCATCAATCAATGGGCAAAAGGAAAAAATTGGGGAGACATTTTTATTTTGGAGTTTTATTTTTGGCCCGTGGACACCTTTGGTTGGATTCAACCATATACTTGCTTGATTTATTGCTGTTAATGAGTTATGTACATTTTACAAAAGTGTTGTTGTCTCAGCCCTCTTTACAACATAACTCAAGAACCACAAGACCTTCAACAGTTGGTTACTATCTTGTATCAAGAATATTGATTGTTATTATTATTAATTTTAATTGAATCCATCAATTACAGTAATTTAAGCAGAAAGTAAAGAAAACATAAAATTCAAGATCATTTTAGAATAGGTATTGTTGGTCGAAGTAGCAAATTTTCATTATCTAAATCAATATAGTATCGACAAATTATTTAAACAACTTTCAGTTGAAAATAACAGCCACCAATGCCCCTAATCATTTTAATTTGTTTATATTTGAACTCAGAGACCTCAAAAACATATAAAACGACGCATTACACACTATAGTTGCAATCTTTTTAGCAATGTTTTGGCGAAATGTCGGAAAAAATGTGGTTTTTGGCGACCATTTTGAAAAAGTCCACTGATCCAATATAAATATACATTTTATGCAAAAAAGCTTTCCGGATTCGGTTTAAGTGACAAAATGCATTTCTTACTTTAATCTTCAATATTCACTTATTATCACACCAATCAACAACTTTAAGTGACAAAATGCATTTCTTATTTTAATCTTCAATATTCACTTATTATCACGCCAATTAACAACTTTAAGTGACAAAATACATTTGAGTGGGTGGGTGTAATAAAGTCCTAAGTCCTAACCCACGTAAAACACATGTTACTGGTTTCGCGGTCAGTTGTTTTTGACCAAGTACATGAGAATTTCCATAAGTAAAGTATACAAGCATAAAGTATAGAAGTTCTTCAACAGACTAACTGTTTTGTTGAAATCGTTCGTACAATTTTTACACACAAACCGGTCACTTGTAAATTTGTGGGTTAGGACTTTTGCCCCAAGAATTCCACACCAGTTTCTAGAACTACTTATGAGATGGATATTTCTTTGAAAAAATATCGAATCTAGTCGTTGTTGATGTAAAAAACACGTTCTCAATGATTCCAGATCAAAATTATTCTTCATAGATAATCTAGGACCCCAAGTTTAAAGTCGGTGGCAATATAGTGCTAACCCACATTTCTTTTTTGAAGTAAAATAGGGAACATAACACAGCTGCAATCATGCCAATAAGTTCATATTCGGTTTAAGAGACAAAATGCATTTCTTACTTTAATCTTCAATATTCACTTTTTATCACACCAATTAACAACTTTAAGTGACAAAATACATTTCTTACTTTAATCTACAATATACACTTATTATCACACCAATAACAACTTTAAGTGACAAAATACATTTCTTACTTTAATCTTCAATATTCACTTTTTATCACACCAATTAACAACTTTAAGTGACAAAATACATTTCTTACTTTAATCTTCAATATTCACTTATTATCACACCAATAAACAACTTTAAGTGACAAAATACATTTCTTACTTTAATCTTCAATATTCACTTTTTATCACACCAATTAACAACTTTAAGTGACAAAATACATTTCTTACTTTAATCTTCAATATTCACTTATTATCACACCAATTAACAACTTTAAGTGACAAAATACATTTCTTACTTTAATCTTCAATATTCACTTATTATCACACCAATAAACAACTTTAAGAGACAAAATACATTTCTTACTTTAATCTTCAATATACACTTATTATCACACCAATTAACAACTTTAAGTGACAAAATACATTTCTTACTTTAATCTTCAATATTCACTTATTATCACACCAATAAACAACTTTAAGAGACAAAATACATTTCTTACTTTAATCTTCAATATACACTTATTATCACACCAATTAACAACTTTAAGTGACAAAATACATTTCTTACTTTAATCTACAATATACACTTATTATCACACCAATAAACAACTTTAAGAGACAAAATACATTTCTTACTTTAATCTTCAATATTCACTTATTATCACACCAATAAACAACTTTAAGAGACAAAATACATTTCTTACTTTAATCTTCAATATTCACTTATTATAACACCAATTAACAACTTTAAGTGACAAAATACATTTCTTACTTTAATCTTCAATATACACTTATTATCACACCAATTAACAACTTTAAGTGACAAAATACATTTCTTACTTTAATCTTCAATATACACTTATTATCACACCAATTAACAACTTTAAGTGACAAAATACATTTCTTACTTTAATCTACAATATACACTTATTATCACACCAATAAACAACTTTAAGAGACAAAATACATTTCTTACTTTAATCTACAATATTGTTATTAAGACAAAAAGGAACTAGATTTGTGCAAGTGGGCCCCTGGACCCCATCCGCTATGCTTTCAGTCGCGCACGCGATCCCTAGCAAAATCCTCCCTCAACATGTTGGCACTTCATGATCACTAAAATTTCCCAGTTAGCACTTCAAATAAACTAGTTGAGAAGGCCTAATCTATCTAATCAAACATCTGACCTTTGGGTGACTTCAGATGACCTTCAAATGACTTCCATCGTGTTTGCATCATATCAGCACCACAAATACTAATTTTCATTCAGATTGAAATTGAGAACTTTACCCCTTTTGACCTTTAGTTAATCTCTTGTGACCTTGAAATAACCCCATCATAGTTTGAATCATATCAAGATCACATATACTAATTTTCGTTCAAATTGGACAAACTTGAGAATTTTACCCTTTTGACCCCAAAAAACCCCTCCTCCATGTTTAAACCAAATCTGATTACAATCATATATGAACATTATGCTAGAGCCATTTTGGCATTATTCTAATTATTACAACCCTTAATATGCAGCAAATATTGAATTTTAAAGTAATTTTTAGTAATCAACTCTTTTTGTCCAAAGTATGACCTTGAACTCAAAATCTGTGAGGACCCCATAGACACCAGCTAATGTCAATGCATATGTCAGTCGCATCGCTTTACGATATAATATGTAGAATGTAATTATTCATTATTTGCCCGATTGTAGCCAAACTTGGGCAACATTTGACATAACCCATTTGGGGCAAACGTCACTCATGAGTAATTTTGGGTAAAAACGTGATTTTTACCCAAAATGCTTCTTCTCCTACATCTTAGATGGTACAGTAATGATATTTTGACATTGACCTTGGCTATAGCCGGGACCCAATGGGGTCCTCACAGATTTGGGGTCAAGGGTCATTAAGGGTGCATTTCCGGCACATAACCAAATACCTTCAAAATGTTTCTTTTCCTACAGATTACATGGTACAGAGATACATATGCATTGGCATTAGCCGGTGTCTATGGGTTCCTCGCAGAATTTGAGTTCAAGGTCATACAGGAGTCAACACAGTGGTCAAACAGGGTTGATGACTAAAATCACTTTAAAATTCACCATTTGCTGCATATTAAGAGCTGTGATCATTAGAATATAGCCAAAAGGGCTCCAGCATTGTGTGCATAAAATATTGTAATCAGAAGTGGCTTAAACGTGGACGAGGGGCATATTAATGATAATGTTCAAGTTTTTCCAATTTGAATGAGAATTAGTATACGGGATCCTGATATGATTCAAATATGAATCAAATATCAAAGGTCACCAGAAGTCAACCGAAGGTCAAAAGTTTGTTTAATTTGAATGAAAATTAATATATGCGATGTTGATATGATCCGAAACATGATGGGGTCATTTCAAGGTCATCAAATGTCAACCAAATATCACATTTTATTAGATAGATTGCTAATTTATTGCCTACATTTGTTCACGAAAAAAAGTTATTTCAAGGTCAGTATTCGTTTCAAGTTCACGGCTAGACATCGTTGTCTTACACTAGGATCCACAAATGCTCATCTATCAGGGGCACAGTTCTTTAACCCCAATACATTTGTACATTCATTGAATGACATTTGAAGATTTGGGTACAAAAACTCATACTCTGCAAAATGTTGCCCTATGGTTATGTAATTGAGGTTATTGGACTATGCCATTGGGATGAGGCTATTGTGGTCCATAGTGTTACAAGATCGTAGGCCTACTTGTCCCAGCTAACAATTTACTTCTCGTAGCACTTTTTGTCCAATTAACATTTGTTTGCCTTTGAGAAGTCCCTTGCTTCTTAAATATTGCCATCAACGATCACCATCCATGGATCTACTGATAATATAATATTTCACATGGATTTACACCTTGGTCAGTACGGATTTCCACTTACACTTTTCTTTTCTCTTCCCCTCTGTCTGGGTCTATGTAATTAATGTTGCATAGCAAACATAGTAGGTGATTTTCAGGCTCATGATATATGGCCATGTGATAAGTGATTGACAAATTGTTCGGTGGGGAGTGTAAATCCTGCTGTTCTGAGGGGTAGTAAAATTTACAGTGTAAATTCTAGTTAGCTCGCAGCGCTCGCTATCGGAGGTGCGTCGCGGCTTTCGAACGGACTACGCTCACTATTTGAGGCGCGTCGCGGCTTGCGAATGGGGCTAGTTCTAGGCACCACTAACTAAACGCCTATTCAAAAAAAAACCTGTCTTTAAATTGCTTTTAACCGTTTCTATTATTGCGTGCATTTAGTATTTGACATTTAATAATATTTATTCATAGTATATTTATCTGTTTTACACATCCTACACAACATTATTATCAAATATTTATTCCTGCGGGGTTTAAAAGCTTTCAGGTTTTGTTCTCTGTACGCTTGGAAATTACCTCAGAAATTGTGTACAGATATGGGTTAATAGCAGAATTAATAGGCAACACAAAGGTCACACACCAAGCATATACAGAAGGGGGCAGAATAATCACCCTCGTCTGTACCAGGATGCCAAGAAGAATTATCGGAAACCAACAGAAAAAATCTGTTGCAACTATGATTGTTACCTTCATGGTAAGTCGAATCTGTTCTTCCATACTACGAGAACGACCTGAAGTTTCAGCAGATTTTCCAACAGCTCTCCATATTTCGATATAACAACCAAGTATAACCACGTAACACACGCAGTTCAAACCCAAGAACACTGCTGTTGAAAAGTACAGACCACTAATAAGTGAATCGAATTCTGTAAATGTATATTTGAACATATTTTCTGTTACGGTAACATAAGCATCCTCTGGAGTTGGAAGTGTCTTAGTCGTAGCCTTATATGTTTTAGTTAATGCGAGTGGGAGGCCAATACACACATGCGAGTTATCATAAAATTTGAAATTCTTTTCAGCTAAGACAGATGGAACAATGCCTAATGAAAAGGAACCGATCCATATCAGAATCACTAGTTTTATACACAAGTTACGTGTGATCTTTCTGGTTGAATACGGAAATCTGATTCCAATAAACCGTTCTATGCTAATAAGTGTCACAAAAAACACAGAAGCTTCGCTGGAGATAATTGATAAAGCCCCGGCAATCCTGCAAGTAATGCCAAATCTCCAGGTTTCAGATTGCATTGGAAACTGGTCTCCAAAGTAGATATCAGCAGATGCAATCGTCAACATATAGATACCCATAAGAAAGTCAGATGCGGCAAGATTACTTAGCAACATAGAATTTACTTTATTTTTTGCGGTTTCTTTTTTTCTCCAAACTAAAACAAAGAAATTTCCACAAAGAGCATTGAAACCAATAAGCCAAATGACAACAACTAGGACAATATCAGGAAGCAATCTTTCACATGTAAGGTATGGTGATCTCTTACCATTGGCATTACAGGTGACATTAATGGAGACATAACACTCACAAATCTCATGTTGGCTTGGGAACAATTGTGAATACTTTGCCAAGGAAGAAAAACTATCGTGAGTTACCAATGTCAATGGATTATTGTACAAATGTATAACAAAAACATCGATTAAAGATACATTACTTGATATTTTTGTTATTCTGTTATAAGACAAGTCAACTACACTAAGTGTATGAAATGTGGCGAAAGGCTCAAAAATGTCATTGTCTAGCTGTGTTAAAAGATTATTTCGGAGGACTAAAAGTCGTAAAAGCGCTAAACCTTGAAACACATTTTTATCCATTCTGTTCAATTGGTTCTGCATTGCAAGTAGCGTAGTCAAACTAGACAAACCTTCAAAGACACCATTATTTAATTCAATTAATCTGTTCTTTGAAATATCTAGGAGGTCTAAAACACTGTAATCAAGAAACATGCCAGATTTTAACCTAACCAACTCATTCATATGATTAAGATAAAGGTATTGCAGTCTTTTAGTCTTTGTCAAGACATTTGGTAGCAAGTTTACATCATTAATTCCAAATCTAAGTTCAATTAGATTAAACTTATCAATTACGTTCCAAACCATTGTATTATTTTCACCAGGGAGCTGGTTGATAAAAAGAGAGAAATACCCTAAGTCTAAGT